>NC_047510.2:1904953-2077453 GCF_902827115.2 Pseudochaenichthys georgianus
TGAAAAGAGCATTACCTTGGTTTTCTCAACATTTAAAAGAAGCTTTAGTTCAGAGAGCTGAGTCTGAATAGTGTTAAAAACAGCTTGTAATTTAACAACAGCCTCTTTAATGGAGGGACCTGCACAATACATTACAGTATCGTCCGCATAAAAATGTAAAGTAGCTTCATCCACATCATCACCTACACTGTTAATATATATGGAGAATAAAAGTGGTCCTAAAACAGAACCTTGTGGTACACCATTAGAAATGTTTAACCACTCAGAAGACAGCCCATCAAAGTGAACACATTGGGACCTTTCAGAGAGGTAGTTCACAAACCACCCCACTGCATGGCTGGATATGCCTATACTGAGTAGCCTCTGCTTTAAGATGCGATGATCAACGGTGTCAAACGCTTTGGAAAGGTCAATAAACAGAGCTGCACAACTCTGCTTATTATCTAAAATAGTAGTAATGTCATTTACCACTTTCATTGTCGCAGTGATGGTACTGTGTTTCTTTCTGAATCCTGACTGATGTTTAGACAGGATATCATTTATACATAAAAACTCCTTTACTTGTTCACTCACTAAGCGTTCAAGCACCTTAGCCAGAACTGACAATTTAGAGATTGGCCTATAGTTATTTAAAATAGTTGCCTCCCCTCCTTTCAGTAAAGGCAAGACATAAGCAGACTTCCATACTTTTGGAATTGTGTTCGTGCTGAGGGAGAGGTTAAAAAGAGAAGTAAGAGGTGGAGCAATAAAATCTGCAGCTATCTTTAAAAAGAAAGGTTCTACGTTGTCCGGGCCAGCCGGTTTCCTAGGATCTAACTTGGATAATGCTTCATGAACAATACCAACAGTTAAAGGAGTAAAACTGAAAGGGTTTTCCAGACCACATTGTTCAGAGTCAAGGATTGGAGCGTTCACAGGAGCCACACAGCCAAACAGAGAGCCACAAGACACAAAATGCTTATTAAAACAATTTAGCATAGTAGCCCTGTCTGATATAGTGCCAGATGCTGTGGTAAGGCACGGAGGTAGCTCATTTGGGATATCACCAGTGGAAATCGATTTTATGGCTTTCCAAAATTTCCTAGGATTATTCAGGTTTTCTGTGGTAACCGACAAATAGTACTTTGATTTAGCACTTTTTATTTGGGATGTGAAGCTATTTCTTAGCTGCCTAAAACGTAGCCATTCTACCTCTGAGCCTGATTTCCTAGCCTTAGCCCAAGCATTATTTCTCTCATGAAGGAGACTGGACAGCTCAGCAGAAAACCAGGGATTGTTTCGTCCCTTCACTCTAAATGTACGCAGAGGTGCATGTCTATCTATAATTTTCATAAAACCAAGATAAAAATAAGACCATGCAGTTTCTACATCAGCACACAAATTGATTCTACCCCAATCAAAATCAAACAGATCATGTAAAAAACCCTGCTCCACAAAGTGTTTTTTGTCTCTCTTTGTGATGACACGTGGTTTAACCTTTTGGACCTTAGTGTCCCTAATTGTGGCTACAACACAGTGGTCACTCACATCATTAGCAAATACTCCCACAGATGAGTATTTATGTGGAACATTTGTTAAAATTAGATCAATTAAGGAGGATTTATTTGGGGACTTAATATTTGGGCGAGTAGGACTGTCTATAATCTGGGTAAAATTCAAAGAGGTACACAGGTTTTTAAAATCCTCTGACACAGAAGTTAACCAGTCCCAATTAAAATCACCAAGCAGCACTATTTCCTTGTAGGAAAGTTGCGATAACAGTTTTGCCAATGACGATAAAGAGTCCTTGACAGCCGAAGGGGCCCTGTAGCAGCCCACCACCATGAGCTGTTGACCCTTTGTTACCTCAATATTCACGGCTAAAAATTCTAGCTGTTTACTAACAGATTTGGAAACCATATTAGTTACACAAAACTTATTTTTCACATAAATGGCAACGCCACCACCTTTTTTAGGCGGTCAGTACGATATACACTGTAACCATTTATGTAAATGTCAGAGGCCAAAATGGATTTATCTAGCCACGTTTCTGATAAGACAATGACATCAGCATCAGTAGAACTCGCCCAAATACGGACAAAATCTAATTTAGGTAACAGACTACGCACATTTAAATGAATTAAACCTAGCCCAGATCTAGATATAAAATCAGCAGGAGTAGCTATTTGACTAATACTGCTCGGTGGACCTGGATTTGGCTGTACATTTCCTGATAGTAACAACAATAAAAATACCAAGCACCTTTTCCTCTTAATCAACACACATACATTGTCAGCTGTTCTAGAGTCACCAGCAAACTTCGCGAAAGTGAGATTAGAGTTTAAAAAACAATTCTGAAGGACCATCGTGGCAGGCATGTGAGAAAGACAAACATTTTCCGAAATGAATGTCCGCGACAGTGCAACCAGCAATTGTTTGTGCAACACCTCCGAAACTGTACAGGGGATGTCCACAGCGGGCGGCAGAACATACCCGAATCCAGTAGATTGTTCAGGACGACTAGCGATCTTCTCCTTGTCCAGCACAGCCAAGAAAAGGCACAGCAGAAACACGACACCCGCCATTCTCCCAGTCCAGCACAACAGTATCCACGCTGTTCCCGGAGCAAGGTGGAGCAGGCCTCAGCTACAGCAGCACAGCACAGCAGAGCAGAGCAGGTGGAACCAGGCCTCAGCGGGCGGCAGCACAGCAGAGCAGAGCAGGTGAAACCAGGCCTCAGCGGGCGGCAGCACAGCAGAGCAGAGCAGGTGAAACCAGGCCTCAGCTACAGCAGCACAGCAGAGTAGAGAAGGTAATCCCACCGCGTTACACCGGCTATTTAATCCACTTTACATCTCCGCCGGTAGCACAGGCTCGGAGAGGAGCGGCGATATGCGGTGTGAGTAGCGGCGAGAGGAGCAGCAAGAGGAGCGGCAAGAGGAGCGGCAAGAGGAGCGGCGAGAAGGGCGGCGAGAGGAGAGCCGGGACCACACTTCCGACTCTTTATCTCTGCAAGAGTTGCTCCCTCTCGTGCTAAATCCACTCGGCGGGCAAAAGTAGGATCCCAGAAGTGATTCGCCCAGTGTGGAGTGGCTCCTGAAACCCTTCCCGACGTGCCTTTAGTGGAACTCGGGTCCGCTGTGGTGGATGAGGTTGAACGTGGCCCTCATTCGGAACTCAGCAAAGTGGATCACGTCTCAGCGCTGACGGCATGTAACCTGTTCCTCAGGTGAGTTTCAGAGTGAGCAGCAGCAGCAGCTGTGAGTGGCGAGCAGCAGCAGCAGCAGCTGTGAGTGGCGAGCAGTGGAACAATCATGGGTTGAGGACCGAAAGACACCAGAGTCCCATACAACTTTTTGTCCAAGGTTGCCTGGAACGGCAGGGCCAGACCACTTCTGCCATGCAGAGCCTCTTTGGTGGAGAACAAGGAGATGCTCAGGAGGAGCCAGACAGAGAGGGTAGAGCTGATGCAGGAGAGGATGCTCAGGAGGAGCCAGACAGAGAGGGTAGAGCTGATGCAGGAGAGGATGCTCAGGAGGAGTCAGAGAGAGAGAGTAGAGCTGATGCAGAGTAGAGGATGCTCAGGAGGAGCCAGAGAGAGAGGGTAGAGCTGATGCAGGAGAGGATGCTCAGGAGGAGCCAGAGAGAGAGAGAGTAGAGCTGATGCAGAGTAGAGGATGCTCAGGAGGAGCCAGAGAGAGAGGGTAGAGCTGATGCAGGAGAGGATGCTCAGGAGGAGCCAGAGAGAGAGAGTAGAGCTGATGCAGAGTAGAGGATGCTCAGGAGGAGCCAGAGACAGAGAGGGTAGAGCTGATGCAGGAGAGGATGCTCAGGAGGAGCCAGAGAGAGAGGGTAGAGCTGATGCAGGAGAGGATGCTCAGGAGGAGCCAGAGAGAGAGGAGCTGATGCAGGAGAGGATGCTCAGGAGGAGCCAGAGAGAGAGGGTAAAGCTGATGCAGGAGAGGATGCTCAGGAGGAGCCAGAGAGAGAGGGTATAGAGCTGATGCAGGAGAGGATGCTCAGGAGGAGCCAAAGAGGGTCACCGTAGTCAAGAGGCACCCTGAGTCATGTTGTTCTGTAGCCGGGCCTGTACACAGCCATATACTAAACACACTACAGAGCCCGTTCCGTGTCCTGTTCGTGTTCACTTCCTGTCTGCCTTCTTCTGGTGATTTATCTGACGTCCAGCGCTCCGTCTTTTAACCTCTTTTCCTTTATCTTTCTGGATCCTCCTTAGCAACCTTCATTATACTCCTTGACAGTGGTCTGTACTGCTGTATTAACAACCAAACCAAAGTTAGCCATGGAGTGCCACAGGGCTCAGTGCTCGGACCTATTTTGTTCACATTATATATGCTTCCGTTAGGCAATATTATAAGGAATCATTCTGTAAACTTTCATTGTTATGCGGATGATAGTCAACTATATTTATCAATCAAGCCTGATGAAATTAATCATCTAAATAAAATTCAAGACTGCCTTAAGGACTTAAAAACGTGGATGACCTTAAACTTTTTGATGTTAAACACGACCAAAACTGAAGTTATTGTACTTGGCCCGAAGAATCTACGAAACAAATTATCTAAAGACATACTAACTATGGATGGCATTAATTTGGCCTCCAGTGAGACTGTAAGGAATCTTGGTGTTATATTAAATCAATTTCAAGGACCGCCTACTTCCATCTACGTAACATTGCAAAAATCAGGCATATCTTGCCTCAAAACGATGCAGAGAAACTAGTCCATGCATTTGTTACTTCTAGGCTGGATTATTGTAACTCTTTATTATCAGGGAGTACCAAGAAGTCAATCAAGTCGCTTCAGCTGATTCAAAATGCTGCGGCTCGTGTACTAACCAGAGTTAGGAAAAGGGACCACATTACTCCTGTTCTGGCTGCCTTACACTGGCTCCCTATAGAACACAGGATATAATTTAAAATTCTTCTTCTCGCCTACAAAGCCCTTAATGGGCAGGCGCCATCTTACCTTAAATAACTCATTATACCCTACTGTCCTACTAGGGCATTGCGTTCCAAGAATGCAGGGTTGTTGGTTGTTCCTAGAATCTTTAAAAGTACAATGGGAGCCAGAGCCTTTTCTTATCAAGCTCCACATTTGTGGAATCAGCTTCCAGTTTGTGTTCGGGCGGCAGACACCCTATCCGTTTTTAAGAGTGCGCTTAAGACCTTCCTTTTTGATAAAGCTTATAGTTAGGGCTGATTAGATTCAGCCCCTAGTTTTGCTGATATAGGCTTAGTTTGTCGGGGGACATCTTACTTCTTCCTTCTCTCTGTCTATACCCGTGTACACTCATATTCCGATTAACCCAGCTTCCCCAAATGTCTTTCTTTTTGGTGTCTATATACGCTGGGATCCGGAGTCATGGATGATCCTGCGGTCCTGTGTCCTGGATCGCGAGCGCTGGATCTTGAGTCGTGGCTGTGGTCCTGGATCATAGGTCCTGGATGGATATCCTCGTGGATTCATCTTCCTATTATACACACATGCATTTCCAAACATTTGGACTACCTATGTTGCAAATGTATTATCTTTTCAATTTACACACGGCATCTATTGCACGTCTGTCCGTCCTGGGAGAGGGATCCCTCCTCTGTTGCTCTCCCTGAGGTTTCTCCCATTTTTCCCTTTAAACTGGGTTTTCTTTGGAAGTTTTTCCTTGTACGATGTGAGGGTCTAAGGACAGAGGGTGTCGTATTGTCATACTGATATTCTGTACACACTGTGAAGACCACTGAGACAAATGTAACATTTGTGATATTGGGCTATATAAATAAACATTGATTGATTGATTGAACAACGTGTCACATGTTAAGAAGTTACAATCAGAATGGAGTATTCAACTAACCCGTGTAATACAAGGTGTTAGTCGCCTTAAGGGCTTACACAGTTGTTATGCTATACCACACCGCCCTTCACTGGATGTATAATGAGCTGCACTAAACTACATGTTAGCATTTAAAATACCTAGCCATTCTTTTGCGGTTATTTTGGTGAAAGTAACTAGAAAAGTAACTAAAGTAGTGTAACTCATTACATTTCAGAGACAGTAATTTTGTAATGTAACTTATTACTTTCAAAAGAGAGTAGTAAGTAATATGTAATATATTACATTTTGGAAGTAACTTGCCCAACACTGGTTATCACCGTAAAATATACTGTAAATGAAAACGGCTTTAATCCCTCATGAAAGTCATAATATGGCATGTGGATTTATGTCCATTTTTGATTAGAAAACGCAATATGTCAGACATAGTTATTTTGATTGGCTAAATGTATTTTTACATTCTCAGTTAGCTTCAGGCCTCACTGAGGAGAAGTATTGAGGTAGAACGCTGGTGAAGCCATTTCCTTATATTCTGTTTGCACAGATAATAAAGCTGGTTGGCAAGAAGGAAGTCATATTCATTCGACCACACAACACAACGCAGAGATACATGTGGCGTCAAACCAGAGAATGATTAGATAAATAGAGAACGGATATAATTTGTAAGTGAATTTATTAATGTGTTTAATAAATTCTGGCTAGGACAACCACACAAACGGCAGCAACTTTCCCTCTGCTTCATTCTTTTCTCCTGTTCAACAGGCTTATTATCTGATTACCAGCTCTGCACAGCGGACTTGTAACACTAGCAAGAGTGGAGATGGAGCATCAGAACCTGGAGAATACAGCAGCAACAACAACAACAACAACAACAACAACAACAAGGATCCATTTGAAGATAGATAAATGTAAATATTACAGCAATAGTGTACTTTCATTGTGTGGGTTTAGTTAAATAGGTTGTAAGAGAGAGAGAGACTCCTGTCCCACCTCCCCATTTTATTTTGAGTTATGCATTGTTATTTGTGCTTGAGAAACATTCCACTTGAACTTTATATTTTAATGAACTTAGTAGTAATTATTGTCCTATATTTCTTTCCCATTTCACAGCTGCCTGCGCCTAGCAGCAAGAACCTCTATCTGTGCCTGCACCCAGGTCAAGATCTACCGTGGCTCAAGGGCCTTCACCAGAGCCACCACCACCAAGGACCAGCATCACTACAGCAGCCTCCATCTGTGCCTGCCACAAGATTAAGATACACCTCGGTACAAAGGCCTCCACCACAGCCATCACGATCAACCCAGCCAGCAAAGAAGTCTCGCCTAGCACACCTCCCTCCCGCCGACACAGCCACCAGCAGCCCATGCACCAGGGCTCTCGACTAACTTTTTTCCCCATCCTCCCGGAACCGTCCCGAAATACAATATAAGCCGTCCCGAAATTAATGTGGACCGTCCCGAATTTAAAATGTTAGTTTTTCTACATTATCATGAGTTAAAATCATTCAAAGTGACCTTTAATATGAATAAAACATCATACAAATCATTAGATGATAATTCATCAACCTTTTTATGTGAGTAAATCACATAAACAAAGGCCAAATATATTTAAACGAACACACACATGAGAAAATTATTCTAATATTGAATCCAATCAAGTCCCATCCAATTAACAAAAAAATCCAACACTGTCCTGAAGACAGAACCCAGAGTAACCACTAACCAGGATGACAGTCTGTAACACAGTCAGGAGACCATTACGAACGGCCCCGCCCCCTCGCACACAGACGGGAGAAAGACATCTCGTCTTTACCACTGTCTTTAATAATTCCGGTCCGGGGCCCGTTTAATACCGGGGCTCGGTACCCATCCCTACATGGGGAGAGGCGCAGCATATTGCTAAGGACTAAATACGATGGAGGGTTCTCATCTCAGCCTTATTACTCATAGGGAATGAAGAGGAGTAAGTAAATAAAGAGGCCGGCGCTCCAGGGTCTGGTTCTGCTGTGCATTTTTGTGATGTAACGGTAAAACATTTCAGAATTCCTCCACGGGATGCCATTGTACATCACTCAACCCGCGAAATACACACACTCAGTACATAGCTAGACCCGGGCCAGGAATTCACGGGCACAGCCAGCTGGGCGGCTGGCTTACAGTCAGCGGCACAGCTGTAGCAACATGTGTGTATTTTGCGGGTTTCTAAATGTTTTGTGCGTGTGTGTTTATCATGGTGTTTATGTTGACAAGGAGGTTTAATAACTGTGTGCTACACAAAACGTGCAGTCGGTTTCATTTTCATCGCCGTTTGTAGTAGAGTTAGCAGGGTATTTTTATTTTAACTCTCGTCCCAAAATAATTTTTTATCCTCCCCGACACTATTTTTTCCGACGACGGGACGTCCTTAAGCTCCTGCCATGCCATGCACCATCACCCCCACCTACACAGCAGCCAGACCCACTGTCTTGGAAGACAGACAAAGACCATGGCACTGCTCCCCCTGTCTTTACATTTATAATGAATAGTTGGTTGAGAAAGTTCTGATATTGTCAGGGTTCGTACGGTCATTAAAAACCTGGAAAAGTCATGGAATGCAATATGCAGCTCTGCACAGCGGACTTGTAACACTAGCAGCAGTGGAGATGGATCATCAGAACCTGGAGAATACAGCAACAACAACAACAAGGATCCATTTAAAGATAGGTAAATATTACAGTAATAGTGTACTTTCATTGTGTGGGTGAAACATAGTTAGAGAGAGAGAGAGGGGAGAAACATTCCACTTGAACTTTATATTTTAATGAACTTAGTAGTAATTATTGTCCTATATTTCTTTCCGATTTCACAGCTGCCTGCGCCTAGCAGCAAGAACTTCCATCTGTGCCTGCACCCAGGTCAAGATCTACCGTGGCTCAAGGGCCTTCACCAGAGCCACCACCACCAAGGACCAGAGGACCAGCATCACTACAGCAGCCTCCATCTGTGCCTGCCACAAGATTAAGATACACCTCGGTACAAAGGCCTCCACCACAGCCATCACGATCAACCCAGCCAGCAAAGAAGTCTCGCCTAGCACACCTCCCTCCCGCCGACACAGCCACCAGCAGCCACCAGCAGCCACCAGCAGCCACCAGCAGCCCATGCACCATCACCATCACCATCACCCCATGCACCATCACCATCACCTACACAGCAGCCAGACCCACCGTCTTGGAAGACAGAGAAAGACCATGGCACTGCTCCCCCTGTCTTTACATTTATAATGAATATTGGTTGAGAAAGTTCTGATATTTTCAGGATTCGTACGGTCATTAAAAACCTGGAAAAGTCATGGAATGTAATATTTTTCACAAAGTTTTTGAAAAGTCATGGAAATATAACTAAAGTTGCATCAAATATAATTTATATGTTATCTAATCGTCGAAATAGTAATACTATAATGATAATAAATACTGTATCGTATAATGAAACGTAAAATGGCAACTGTGGCAGTATTTCGCTGGTGAGAGATGTTTACAATCATGCCCTCTACTCTACAGGAGCTACTATTTGATATAAAGATGCCAAGCTGTCAGAGAAGTGCAGTTTCAACAATGTATGGCTTCTAAAGAATAAGTACCAATTGTGGTTATCAAAAGACATTGACCCAAGACGTGCTAAATGCAAACTGTGTTGTAACATATTCGAATATGGGCGAGGCACCGCATGCTAGCCACATGAAAGAGTCATTTAAAATCACTGGTGAAAAAGTGTATGAACCCTGTATTGTAAATATTGAGATTTTACAGTTTCTTATGTTAACATAAATAGTTGGTTGAAAAAAAAAGTTGTAATGTTCAATTTGTATTTGTACACATCACATGAACCCCAGTATGGAATATGAAGTCATGAATCAGTCCTGATGTAACTTTTCTGTGGTGAAAGTAGAGTGATAGAACTATTTTACTCCAAATTCTAATTTAGACATGAACAACACATATATATATATATATATATATATATATATATATATGCCTATAGTGTAATTCATATATTTCACTACTTTTGTGAACCAAAAACGTTGGTAATGTTACGATGTGTGAAGCAGGTAGGACCCAAATGCAGATTTACGTGAAATTCCTTTATTTCAAGGCTATAAGGACAATGACAATGACGCATCACTAAGCCACCAGGGTGGGAGGAGGGGGTCAGGAGGACGGGACTGAACTGACCGCCCAGGGGCAAGGCAGAGGACCAGGAAGGGGTCTCGGGCGGACGGCCCGGGGGTAAGGCAGAGTCCAAAAAGGGGGATTCGGGCAGACGGCCCGGGGGCAAGGCAGAGGACCAGGAAGGGGTCTCGGGCGGACGGCCCGTGGGTAAGGCGGAGTCCAAAAAGGGGGACTAAAGGAGGGAACTGGAGAGGGGACTCCAGAGGGGACTAGAGGAGGGACTAGAGAAGGGAACTTGAGAGGGGACTCGAGAGGCGAACTAGAGAGGGGACTCGAGGAGGGACTAAAGGAGGGACCAGAGGAGGGACTAAAGGAGGGAACTCGAGAGGGGACTCGGGTAGGAACTTGAGAGGAGACTTGAGAGGTGACTTGAGAGGGAACTCGAGAGGTGACTTGAGAGGGGACTCGAGAGGAGACTCGAGAGGAGACTCGAGAGGGGACCTGAGAGGGAACTCAAGAGGAGACTCGAGAGGGGACCTGAGAGGCGACTTGAGGGGTGACTTGAGAGGTAGCTTGAGAGGGAACTGGAGAGGAGACTTGAGAGTGGACTCGAGAGGGAACTCGAGAGGGAACTGGAGGGGTGACTTGAAAGGAGACTCGAGAGGGGACTCGAGAGGAAACTTGAGAGATGACTCGAGAGGGGACTTGAGAGGTAACTCGAGAGGAGACTCGAGAGGGAACTGGAGGGGTGACTTGAGAGAGTTGGTTCGCCAACAGAACACGGGGGGCTGGAGTCGGCCGGTATGCTGACTGGACTCGGGGAGCTGGCGTCGGCTGGAGAGCCAGCAGGAGACGAGGTGCTGGAGTCGGCCGGTATGCTGACAGGACTCGGGGAGCTGGCGTCGGCTGGAGAGCCAGCAGGAGACGAGGTGCTGGAGTCGGCCGGTATGCTGACAGGACTCGGGGAGCTGGCGTCGGCTGGAGAGCCAGCAGGAGACGAGGTGCTGGAGTCGGCCGGTACGCCGACAGGACACGGGGAGCTGGCGTCGGCCGGAGACGAGGGGCTGGAGTCGAAACCATGGCTGTTGGGGCCAGGACTGAGGCTGGAACCATGGCTGCAGGGGCCAGAACTGGGGCTGAAATCATGGCTGCTGGGGCCGGCACTGGAGCCGGAACCATGGCTGTTGGGGCTCGGGCTGCTAGCCTGGCCTTGCGACGACTCCTCTTAGCAGCCGCCTGAATACTCCGTGGACCTCCATAAGCCAGACGAGTTCCGGAATACGACTCCTGGACAGGAGCAGGAACTGGGGCAGAAGCACGGGTTGACTTCAGGCGGAACCCACCAAGGCGTATGGTGCCAGATTGGGAATTGGGAGACATGGAGCTAGCATGCCTAGGGCTAGCAGGCCGGGAATCACATGCTTGAAGGAAGTCCAAAATCCAGTCAGGTAAGAACTCAACAAAACATGGTTTCTCTGCTGCCAACCGGAGCGCCTCTACCAGAGCGGCCCTCTTCTGCCGAACACTGGACACTCCCTTCCACCAATCGAAGCAGCAAGCCAGATAGAAGGTTAAATGCTGCAATTCAACCTCCCATGGATCATCTGCTGGGTCCATTTGTGGTCGGGTTGTAATGTTACGATGTGTGAAGCAGGTAGGACCCAAATGCAGATTTACGTGAAATTCCTTTATTTCAAGGCTATAAGTAGTGATGTTATGTATTGCGCCGAGGCTTCGGAGCGTGTGTCGAGTAATCCCCGAAGCTTTTTGTGAAGCATGTACCGAGGCTTGTATCGTTTTGGGCCAGTGACGTCACCGATGACAAACGAAGCCTCGCTGCCTGTCGATACCACGTGACTGCTTCAGGAAGCGATTCAGATCGGTTGAACCGTTGAACCACAACGCTCATAATACCCATGGATGTATACTAAGAACCATATTACCCCTCCTGTAACCGGGCCCGGTAACACGATGGAATCAAGAGAGCTCAGACCCTCACTCATATAGAGGTCGGAACATGTCATAAGTATAAATAGATACAAGCATAAATAAATGTAGGAATAAAAACATCAATAAATACAGGAATACATATGTTGAAGTGTTTTCAGGGAGCCTTAGTGTGTGTGCTGTGGCTCAGCTGGAAAGCAGTTGACTCATGACCGCAGGGTCCCTGGTTCAACGACTGAACAATACGTATTTGTTGTTGTTTATAAAAGCTACAGATAAATGAGATAATGTAGTTAATAAATGTATTCTTTGATATGGTTTAGCCTTTCTCAGGCTACAACATGGTTGTTTACGAATATTATTAAGGAATACAAATCCCTCTTTGCAATGTTTACCAGCCTCCTTAGGCTTTTCAATCACAATCATTAAACTGTAATAAATACAATATTGTTTACATGAAAATATGATTTAATGTTCGTTGTTTAGAGTTATTCTAAGGCTTTACTCATTGGGAACTCGGTATGAGATAGAGCACACTGTTGAGATGTCCAATCTGCCTGTTTTACACACTTTGACCAACAGGGGGGTTTGTGTTCAAATGAAGCCCATGATGAAGCCTCATGAGATGAACCCTTTTGCGAACCAATTGGCTGGGAAGCTTCAAAGCTTCATAAGGCTTCATCTCGCCATCACTAGCTATAAGGACAATGACAGCACAGACCACTCACCGTGGACAAGCCAATACACAAGACAACCCGACAAAGAGAGACAGAAAACACAGAACTTAAATACACCCAGGACTAATCACATAAACACGAGACAGGTGAGGAGGGAGGAGAAAACACATAGGTACCAGGTGAACACAATTGGGTAATCAGAGAGGGAAACCGACAGAAAGCAAACAGGCAGGAAACGGGGGTGAACACTTTACAAAATAAAATAGGAAACCCAAAGATAGAAAAGGACACGAAAAATACTAACACAGACAAATCCTAACAGGTAAACCAAAACTGAAACACCAAAAAAAATGGATGACATGAGTACATCTGTGTTTTCCAAAAATCTTCTTTCTAAGCTAAGTATCTCATAAGACAGTGGCTCTAAGGTGAGTGACATTGCATTTCTAGCAAGACCAGAGACTGATCATTTTGATATGTTACACCATGTCATGCTATAAGAAGTACTTTTAAAAGGTGATTTAAGGAGACATAAATACCCTTCACTTCAGTAAGATAAGGTAAGGCGATTTTATTTCAAAAGACAATGAAGGCAGGTTATATTGATTGATATATTAATTATATTGAAAGCCAATTTAATACATAGTCCCCTGAATCTGGAATAACGTACAATTTACAGCCTCACAATGTCAGGAACTTTTCATCTACAGATTGCTTTGGTCTGGTTTTGCTCTTCACTGATTGGTTACTGAGACTTTGAACTCAAACGGACCTCCCCGTTTATAAAACGGACCTCCCCGTTAATCCGCGCGAAACTACGCGCGTTTTATTATAATAAACGCGCGAATTGTGGCGCAAAGGGCGTTCCATAGCCGCCGGGACGACCGGCGACCCTCCCCGACAGGCGCTCGGACGCGAAGGCCCGCCCACAACTGCGTGCACGTCTGTGACCGCAGTTTTAATTTGTATTACATTGCAAAGATCCGTCTGCATGTTTCTTTTGATATTGTGATTAATGGAGAATTTGCAACAGTTATCTTCAACAATGGCAGGTTCTGCATTATGTTATGAAAATCTTAGACCCAGTCAATACTGTGGAGATACACAGGTCAGAATGATCAAAAATAAATGTTGAAACAAACAGAGTTGTCTTTCTGGTTATTTATTTGAATATATTCAAAGACACAGGTCTCACAGAGTATAGGATAGTCTGCAGGAGTGTGCGCAATAGTAACAAAATAGCAAAGCTTACAGTGTACAAGAAACAGTGTACAAGAAAGGGCGGGCAGACAGAGTTTCCTCAGAAATCTGCTTTCACATGGTCTCATATAGTTATTAGACACCTGTCCTTGAGCTGTAGATAGTATAACGGTTCTCAGAATATGGAAGTTCTTGTGCGACTTTGTGTGAAGAGGAGTAGTCTCAACATAGTCTGCCAAATCAGCTCTGTGGCCTTGAAGCGCTTGGGAATAAAAACCCTCATTAGAGTATGCAGAGAAAACAGCACATATACACATATATAGTTGTGTTAGACAATGCTAGGAGAAGCATTTGGTTTAAGCATATAAGGTAAGATAAGAAATGTCCACTACAATTATTCCTTATCTTGTGATTGTTTCATGAGTTGTACTGGGAGAAAGGGCGGTGTTACTACAGTTATTATGTGATTCTTTAAATGTAAATTGCCTCCAGCACAACATGGTCTCAGAGCCCTATCAGTTGTAATTTGGAGTTTAAAGGAAGTTTTTATGACTTTGGTTAGTTATTTGTTTATCTTCAAATAACGGCTAGCCTTTGGTAACTGTTAACACAGAGTTGTTAACATCCTTGTAATTGTTTTATTGAGTACTTTGATTATCTACACAAGGAAGATAGTGTGTGTGTGTGTGTGTGTGTGTGTGTGTGTGTGTGTGTGTGTGTGTGTGTGTGTGTGTGTGTGTGTGTGTGTGTGTGTGTGTGTGTGTGTGTGTGTGAGAGATCTGCACAGGTTTTAATATCAGCTGGAATCCACAAACATTTTTAATACAGTTGTCGATATATGGGTGTGTGTGAGAGCATTAACGAGAGGTGTGTGTTTTAGGAAACAGAGTCTCAGTGCTTTCTGGTGATCGCCACACTGCCTCTCCCCTCCACCCCCTCCCTCTCCTCTGCCCATTTTTTTTTTTACCTGACAGAAATAGCAGCCACCGTAAAGCCGAGCTGCCGGCTTTTGAAGTTCCCCTCAGAAACCTACGATTGACGTCACACACACACACTCCATCCTCATGTCTTAATCAGAAGATGTCCCTCGTGTTTTCTCCTACTGCCTCCGCTGTTCCTAATTACTTTTCATATATTGTACCCAACTTCTTAGTTCAGTCGGGCCTGGTTAGTCAGCAGCAATGTGTGTGTGTGTGTGTGTGTGTGTGTGTCTTCCCTGTATTTGTCCACAGCTAATCTTGCATATATCTTGCAGGACAACATAGGCCAGTTGTAAGGCCTACGGTGTCCTCTTAGGGCCGTATTTCTCATTTGTGTTAAGTTTTAGCTTTCAAAGCACAATGTTGAATGCTAATGCAAAAACCATATTTCAGCAATTTTTTCTTACATTTTTTTCTAACACAAAAATGAATGATACTTAAATAATACATACTTTTTGAAATATTACATTAACAGAACAACATCTCCAGGTATCATTTGTATTCCAGACAAATCTAATGCTTTTCAAGGGGGTTGAATACTTTTGTGAGCCACTGTAAATATAAGTCTAGCAACACGAGTGGAAACCGACTGCATGCACAATCAACCTAAATTGCCAGTGTTAAAAACTGTGAATTCAATAAATACAAATATATCTTATAATGCAATTTGTTACCTCATATCATCTCAGATGCCACTCTTAGGAATTCCCGTTTAGGGCATAAATAGGAAATGTATTGGTCACACACACACACACACACACACACACACACACACACACACACACACACACACACACACACACACACACACACACACACACACACACACACACACACACACACACACACACACACACACACACACACACACACACACACACACACACACACACACACACACACACACACACACACACACACAGAGAAAGGTAATGATTCACACTAAACAGAGTTGCATGTGTTTAGCTGACTCATCGTTTAGTGTTTACCAAATGCACTGCATGCATTGGCCGGCTTTCAGCTTTTTTATGACTGCCGCATTCTCACTCTAATGAATGGATGTATCAGCACTCACAAACCTACTGTTGGAGGATACAGCTATCTAGTGTGTTGGTCTTAATCCTCATAATTCTGTGTAATGTATCAAAAACATTTTCTTTAAGGACTGAACAGCAAAATATAAACACATTCATTTATATATTAAAAAAAAGTATAAAGTACTATGTAGTCTCTGCATCCTTCATATATATTTGTGATTATTTCACAAACAATGGGCCTCACGTAAGATCCAGATATTTGTTTGACTCAATTGAAACAATTAATTTAAGACACACTTCTTCACATTCAGCAGTTTCAGGCAGGTCAGAACCAAATTCATCAGTAGGTGTATACTAGGCAGAGCCGATGATCCCTCCCACTGAGCTAGTCAGAAGCAATAACATTAAGTCTCTATATCTCATATATACAAATAAAACATTTCTTGTGTTCCAGGTTAGCTTGTTGAACGAGGGACCATCCTTGTGCACTGCTAATGTCAGTTTACAACGTACAGTAGATGCTCGTGAGGTCCTTTTTTCTTCTCAAAACATTACATTTGAATAACATGTTGACATTATTTTGATTGCATAAAGGAATGATAACTAATTGCAGTTGGACAACCATATTCCTTGGGATTAAGGAGTTAGCTTGAGTTTAAATATGATACCATAACAAATCGACCTAATGCCAAATCAATATCAATTTATATAAAAACATTGTCACCGTCACAACCTGTAACTTGTCATTTGTGATTGGATACCATGAATGAGTTGACCACCTGTTACTAGAAGAGCTCAATGAGTGGCAGTCAATGTTATATGATGTGATGTTATAGTAGTGTGTGCAGCTGTAATGTCCAGTGGAAATCGAGATTGGTTAGGGAGAACTGTTTCATGTACACCAACATTGCAGCAGGTGCTGTAAAATATTCTGAAGTCTTTGAAGACTTTCACCTTGACTGCAGGTTTTTGCTAAATCATTTATCATTATGTGAAACTATTTCTTCCTGGATTTCCTGTAATGGTACAGCTCTGGTGTCACTTAATTAGCAGGTAATCAGATTTTCACAGTTTTTAGTTTGACTAGCACTGCTAAGTTTGTGAAAACATTTGCAATTTACATTCCTCTGCATTGCCAATGTGTGAAGAGAAATTCAAATGAATTACAAATTAAAATGTGGTCATGCCAATAAAGCCCCTTTGTATTGTGTGAAGATAATGTGTCTTGCATCCAACCAATAATTAACCACGCCCACTTCCGCATGACAAAAGCATCGACGCAGTATCGGAGAGTATTCTTTGGGTTTTCATCCCAGGAAATATGAATCTGATAGCTAGAGTCGCTCCATAGAAATGGAAATAGTTACATTTTTTAATATGAAAAAATATCACTTATGCATAGCTGATAAATGTATCTTTTGATATTAACTCACCATGGATTTAAAAATAATAAACAAGCAAACATTATGTAGCCTAAGAACTCGATTTTTTTGTTTGTCACTTTTTGTACGTCAGGGCCGCCCTGTGACATAGTAAGGCCTTTGAGTTTACTGATGTGCCAAAAACACAGTCTCACTCCCTAAACGTCCAGTAGCGACGCTTGGTCAGGGTCCCGTGGCGTGCAGTTGTGACGCACCGAGGCTCTTTCAGCTTCATAAACGGACGCAAAGAGCTTTCAACTGATTGCAATGTATTCCCATCGGCGGTGGCGGTATTTGACGCTCATGGAAGCACCGCACCCGTTTATGTCGGCAGCTCTTAAAAGCAATGTGAGCGTCCATTCCCATTGGATAACGGAGAATTGTACACCCGGAAGTAAGTATTCTCCTTACTGTCGATTTATTTGACAGTGATATCTGCACTACTCATCAACTCAAAAACACCAGATTACCTTTGTTAATTAAACGACATTGATAGGTTTAAATTGTGTGCAACGCTTTTGTGTTTTTCCCCTTCAATTCTGAGAAACAACTTGTTTTCTCTGTAATGTTGTTAACTTTGTTTGTTATTCTCGCGTCCAGGAGAGAAGCTTTAAAAAAGGAGACTAAATGGAGTGTCTGAGATGGTTCCAAATTGGTACTTTAATTAAAAAATAAAGGCGAAGGGTATGTTTACAAGCAGAATATTGTTCAGACAGAAAAACAGCTGTGTTCTGGCAGAAGGGCAGAGGCCGCCCCACCTTTCCAGCTGTTATATATATATCCTCTGCTGGCTCCTCCCTGTGTGCCGGTCGGAGCTGCTAGGGGCTGGCCCTCCACGTATTTAATGTCCGTTGTTACGCATATCAGAGGATACAGACATTGTACATCCAATATATATTGTTGAGAGCTTCATAGTATGAAGTAAATACTTAAAACGACAGTTAATTATAAATCATATATGATCAATCATATTCTTGTATGAACCCATAATGAGAATGCTTCTTGATGGTTTTTGAATATGTAGGTATGCTTACAATTTTAGTTGTTGCTGTTTTATAACTTTGCATTTTCAAAAGAGGGTGTTGAGAGCTTCATAGTATGTTGAATACTTAAAACGAAAGTTAGTTATAATCAAATATAATCAATTATATTCTTGTATAACCCACAATGAAAATGCTTCATATTTTAGGTTTTTCTATATTTACAGCATAAACAAAACAAAGTGGTTTGTTAAATTGAGTGTAAGACTGATTTATGGGTGTCACTGATAACGGAGTAGGCAGTTTCTTTCCTCTCCTCTCACAGCAGGGAGGGGGGCTCCGGACTTAAGCAGAAACACATTGAGGCCTCAAAAAGGTGGTTATGTCATAGTCATAGAATATGTCTAGTCATGTTTTGTTTTACACAAACTTGGGAAGGTGTGTCTTATGCCAGAGCCAATAGAATATGTTGGTTGGGTATAGAGGAGGTGTTTGTGGGTTTTCTATCCGGTTTTTTGAGCATAAAAAGACTGGCTTTTTTGGATTTTCGGTGGGGAGAGGGGGGGAAACCCCTGGTATACTCTCTCCCGGTAGGCTCTGTCTTTCAGAGCTGGGTTAATAGCTCTCGGTAAGGTTCTCTCAAACTGGGTGAATATCTCTTGCATTTCTTGGTTGGAATGCTGAGTGAATTGCTTTGAATGAGGGAATTGCTTTGAATGCTGAGTGAATTGCTTTGAATGCTGAGTGAATTGATTTGAATGCTGCATGGAATGATTTTATGGAAGAGGTTTTTTGAGAGTTTAGTGAAACCTGCCCACGTGAGGAAATCCCTCCGAATCATTGCGGGATTTTGAGTGTTTAGTGAAACCCGCCCACGTGAGGAAATCCCTCCGAATCATTGCGGGATTTTGATGGTTTAGTGACACCTGCCCACGTGAGGAAATCCCTCCGAATCATTGCGGGATTTTGATGGTTTAGTGACACCTGCCCACGTGAGGAAATCCCTCCGAATCATTGCGGGATTTTGAGTGTTTAGTGAAACCCGCCCACGTGAGGAAATCCCTCCGAATCATTGCGGGATTTTGATGGTTTAGTGACACCTGCCCACGTGAGGAAATCCCTCCGAATGCAAAAATCAGGCATATCTTGCCTCAAAACGATGCAGAGAAACTAGTCCATGCATTTGTTACTTCTAGGCTGGATTATTGTAACTCTTTATTATCAGGGAGTACCAAGAAGTCAATCAAGTCGCTTCAGCTGATTCAAAATGCTGCGGCTCGTGTACTAACCAGAGTTAGGAAAAGGGACCACATTACTCCTGTTCTGGCTGCCTTACACTGGCTCCCTATAGAACACAGGATAGAATTTAAAATTCTTCTTCTCGCCTACAAAGCCCTTAATGGGCAGGCGCCATCTTACCTTAAAGAACTCATTATACCCTACTGTCCTACTAGGGCATTGCGTTCCAAGAATGCAGGGTTGTTGGTTGTTCCTAGAATCTTTAAAAGTACAATGGGAGCCAGAGCCTTTTCTTATCAAGCTCCACATTTGTGGAATCAGCTTCCAGTTTGTGTTCGGGCGGCAGACACCCTATCCGTTTTTAAGAGTGCGCTTAAGACCTTCCTTTTTGATAAAGCTTATAGTTAGGGCTGATTAGATTCAGCCCCTAGTTTTGCTGATATAGGCTTAGTTTGTCGGGGGACATCTTACTTCTTCCTTCTCTCTGTCTATACCCGTGTACACTCATGTTCCGATTAACCCAGCTTCCCCAAATGTCTTTCTTTTTGGTGTCTATATACGCTGGGATCCGGAGTCATGGATGATCCTGCGGTCCTGTGTCCTGGATCGCGAGCGCTGGATCTTGAGTCGTGGCTGTGGTCCTGGATCATAGGTCCTGGATGGATATCCTCGTGGATTCATCTTCCTATTATACACACATGCATTTCCAAACATTTGGACTACCTATGTTGCAAATGTATTATCTTTTCAATTTACACACGGCATCTATTGCACGTCTGTCCGTCCTGGGAGAGGGATCCCTCCTCTGTTGCTCTCCCTGAGGTTTCTCCCATTTTTCCCTTTAAACTGGGTTTTAGGACAGAGGGTGTCGTATTGTCATACTGATATTCTGTACACACTGTGAAGACCACTGAGACAAATGTAACATTTGTGATATTGGGCTATATAAATAAACATTGATTGATTGATTGAATCATTGCGGGATTTTGATGGTTTAGTGACACCTGCCCACGTGAGGAAATCCCTCCGAATCATTGCGGGATTTTGAATGGGTTTTTATTATCACCAGTCTTTGTATGAGAGAATGTCACAACTGAATTGTCCAGGTAAAGGGAAACATTTTGGTAATACATGTAAGACTGTGAATTAAAGTTTCATATGTGAACATGATCACAGCATCATTTTTGTGTGTTGTTTAGTATGATTATAATGTTGTAAAGAGAGAAGGAAAAAACCCTGTATTAGTTTGGACCTATTTTTCTTCAAATAAACTGATCCCACCTTTTGGACTGGGACAACTTAAAGGACACCTGTGCTCTCCTCTCCTGCTTCAAAGGTAAGATTGCACCCTGCCACACACACATGTTTAGGTAGGAACACACCCCATTTACTGATACCAAAATCCTTCGGGATCGCTTAAACAGATTAAAAAGAGTTGTCTGAATTGAAACAGCAGTTAATTGAACCTGGTTCTTCGGGGAGTTAATAGAGGTGAGATCTTGCTGACGTTTGGTGGATCTGAGCCAAGCAGTAAACTTACATAGACTCAGTAAACTTCGGTCGGGTCAATTAGTGAGGTCAGAGTAATTTACCGGAATAAATTAATCGGGGCCTCACCTCATACTCTAAACAATATCTAAACACGCCTTTTCTCCTCCTTAACTCTTTCATGACTTTTCATTTCACACATTCTAAACGCTGTAATCAATACTCCAAAAAATACAGGAAATACTTCACGGCAGTTTGGTTTCCGGTCGTTCCAGATGTTGTCACATGCTACCCACATATGTAAACAATAATGTATTCAAATAAACTGTACCTTCATTTAATATTCAACAATAACAATATCTCAACGTCTATAGTTGTAGTGTTGAAATCAGTAGGTTTCGGTGTGCAACACTCCGTGTCATATCACTACTAAATTCATCACTATAGTAAATGGTATATTAGCCACATGCTAAATGCTAACCGGAGATGAAGTATTTTCAGAATAAAAGCTTAACAACTGGTTGTGTACAAGAACTTCTGGTTTTTCAGTATAAAACAGCATTTAAATTGACGGTATGTTTAAGGTACTTTATGCCATCAAAACATTGATTTTAATTTCTAACAGTCCCTCCTTACACACCTAAAAGGTGTGTATAATACTGAAATCAATGAGTTCTTCATCTGAACTTAGCATAGTACATGTCAAAAACATACAATCAAAATGGAATGGTTCAAATAGCCTCAACTTTACAAAAATACAAAAAATACTTTGACTGTGCATAAACATAAAAGTGTTCCCTTGTGCATAACTTCTAGTGTTAACATTCAATATGGTTCTTCACAATAGCAGCAATGGCTTGGTATTAGAACATTTTTTCCTCCCTCCTTTCACAGAAACCTTTCCCATACCACGCTCAGTGTTAAGGCACTTGTTTTTACAAAGTGAAAAGAAACAAACCATTTTAGAATAGCAATAAAACATGATATCTACCATATTAGAATAGTATAAAAGAATAAAAAATACAATAAACTATCTTGGAATAGTGTAAAGTAAATTGATTATTCGCAAACGCATTGTTGAGGTTGAGCTGTGATAGACCAACGTCTTTTCGCAGAGCTTGCATTTAACTTCCTTTGGACTTGTAAGTTCGAAGTAGTTCCACAAGGAACTCTTTTTACCTGCCGCTTTGTTCATCTTTAGTCGCACGTGTGAGGGAGAGGGGGGGTGGTCGGTGTGTAGCGTGCTGCAGCAGCAGTCTGCTCTGCAAGCAGGCTTCCTCCAAGTTTACAGTAAAACAAACTGGTGGTGTGACCAATGGCCATTTACAATTATTAATACTATTACTATTATTAGCATTAGTCTATATTTTGGTTGAAACTAAGCCAGAAAAAAAAACAAAAACATAAATAATAAAAATAATAAAAAGATATATAAATAAAATCGATTTTTAAAAATAATATTCGATTATGGAGACTGTAACGAATATTCGAATAATCGAATAATCACTGGCATCCCTAATCTGTATATGGGGGTGGGTCGTCCTGTTCTGCTAGCATTGAAAACTGTCCCCCCATGTGATATTGACCCCTAGCGTATTCCTGGTTGAGTGCCCCATTAATCAGTCGGTTTGCAAAAGCGCGGATGCATGTTGAGAAACAACAACAATCACACCTGAGACAGTCCACTCAGTAAGAAATCCTTGTACTTCCCCAGCAAACCATCTGAGAAACCCCCGAGGGGGTTCTTCTCTATCCCACCGTTGTCTGCAAACTCCATGCTCAAAGTAGTGAGTCTCTTCAGAGCCTTGGTTACTGATCCATCAGGTGAGGTATTGTTTGGGATGAAAGTACAACATAATGTTCCAAACATTTTTCATACACCCCCTTTTTCTGCCAACAACATATCTAGGGCCACTCTGTTCTGCAAAGACATCTGGCTGGTCTTGTCCTGTTGCTCACTTAGTCCCTTCATCGCGTCCTTGGAGTGATTTATGAACCTCTACTGATTGTAGTAGATATAGTTAATCCAGTCCACATTCTTATTTACGGTGGGCCAAAGAAAAATGGATTCCAACCCTGCTAAGATCTGGTTTATAGCTTTAAACTCGTCTGGGACTCCCCTGGGCACCCCTATGCTGTCCATGTACACAGTGGAATCAAAACTCCCTCTAAAGACTGACCTCTTGGCCCTTGTTGCTTTGGGTTGGACTGCCATGTTTATCAGTTGCTCGGCCGTCATTGGTATTGCATAAAAAGGCATCACTAGCTGTACCAGAGCACAGGTCCCTGTCCAATCATGTGGTAACACTGAGTACAGGGTTTTAGTGCCACAACACCACCACACATCTGTTCTGGGATACTGCCTAATGAGCATAGCTATACCTGGGAGAAAATCCTGGTTCATACAATCGTTGTAGAATTGCACCACTTAAGAGTTCCTACTTCTGTACTTTTTAGGTAGTCCCTTGTGATGCAGTCATAAAGTCCCTCGTAAGACGTGAAGTCAGGTGGAATGTCATTAATTGTTACCACTGGATACTTTTGAGAAATGTCGACACAATCTGCTGGGGATTTTTGTCCATAGAGTTTGTACATACAGAGCTGTCCTCTTGGGTTATTGTGGGCGTTAAATGGAAATAGCACTGTTCCCAAACTTGGTCGGGCAGCCGCACAGGCCAGACAGTCCGCCATCTTGCTCTGCTTAACAGAATACACAACCCAGTCTAACCAGGAATTGGTGTCCTCGTATCCTCTTTCTACTGCTATAACTTTCTGTATAGGTGACCAGTGGATTGTTCACAGATTTAGCAGGGGGTATTTCTGGTTCTGGTTTAAGGAGTGATTCAGTATATTTTGGGGCGAGATCAGGGATTACATCAGCTGGTGGGTCAATTATTTTCACTAAAATTGATCCCATTGGGTCTTTTCCAGGAACTTCTATCCCCATCAGTAAATGGAATGCAGTGACGTCTCCCTTTTTCTTGAAATGGGGAGTGAGTGCGCTTTTAAAAGCAATTATTATTGGATTGTGTTTGCTCATATCTCCACTATGGCGACCTTTGGAAAAAGATAGCTGAGACCTAAATGCCAAACCAGGGGGATTGTTATTTCCTTCTGCCCTTGCACTCCAATATACCTTCTCTGAACCGGGACACCATGAATTATCATCTGGCCGTCCCCAAGCATGAATGCACCCATAAACGTCATGGCCTGTTTTTTCTCGCAGCTCTCCACATACAACCACATCACACACATCAAGACTGACCGTAACTGCTTCACCTCTGGGAATGAGTCTTTCTAACCCCTCCTTATGTCTCTCCGCTGATATTTTGGCTCTGGGGATAAATGGAAGTGTCTTAACTGCAGCTGAAGTTTTGTTAGTGATATTGGCATTTTCTACAATTGCACGAATGGATTCGGGTTCTTCACGATGCTGTACCCCCCACCCAACCAGGAAAATGCCAATTGTGATAAACACAGCTAACAATGTTATTACGATTCTTATCCCTAGGGGGCCCCATAATTGTTCTGACTTCTTCAATGGCACTTCATCAATTTTACCCATAGTTATATCAGTTTCAGAGTTTCAAATAATGAGTGCAAACATAAAGTATATAGAAAATAATAAAACAAAAATATTGGACTCTTTTTGAATGATAGAATAAATAGGTTTCAGATGTAAAACAAGAATGGGTATTCCATTTTATTATTCAATCTATAAAACCTAAAGACAATTCGTCTTTTGAGCTGTTTCTATCTTAAATTTGATTTATATTCTGGTTTTGTTCCAGCTCTGCCAAATCAGTCCTAACTTCCAAGAGCTTTCTGGAAGGTGCCGGTGCAGGGCGACAATGTGTCAGGTGGTGCCAATTTGCTCCTTTTTTACCTTTTATCCGGAGAGTGTGTGAGGTTCTTTCAATAACCTCCCACGGACCCATCCACCTGGGTTCAGCCCACTTTCTTTTGTGAACTTTCAACCTCACCCAATCACCCGGCCGTACAGGAGTCTCTTCTGGTGTCTCGTCTGGTGTCTCTGCAGTTCTCTGAACCTGTGTAGACAAGACTTGGATAATATTACTCAGAGCCCTGACATATTCATCCACTTCTATTTATCTGATGTCTAAAACTGGGCCAGTCCCTCCTTCTCTAGGAGGCCCAGGCATGGGCCGACCAGTTAGCAACTCATGGGGTGAAATATGTGTTTTATTACCCTCAGAAGATCTCATTGACATGAGTGCCAGAGGCAAAGCATCTACCCATTTCATGTTTGTGCCAAAAATGACTTTTGCTATTTTCCCTTTTAATGTTCGATTTGCTCTTTCTACTATACCCTGAGATTGTGGGTGGTATGCTGACTCAAATTTATGAATTATACCAACATATAAATCAACTTCCTCCAAGTGTTTGCTTGTAAAATGTGAACCATTGTCTGATCTTATCATCCTTGGCACTCCATAACGGGGTACGAGTTCTGTTTTGAGCCATTTAATGACTGTCTTTGCATCTTCTTTCTTACAAGGAATGGCTTCAATCCATCTCGTATAACGTTCAATCAATGCTAACATATATCTAAACCCTCTGACTACATTGTCTGCTCCCATGTCTGTATAATCAATACAAATGTCTTTGAATGGGGCTTCTGGGACTGGATATCTTCCCATTGGGAACTTGTATGGCTTTTTTATATTGAATGCATAGCACGTGTCACAGTCGTTTACGAAGTTTTCAACCATGTCCTTCATGTAAGGATGCCACCACTGTTGTTCAATTTATTTTGTTGTTTTTGCTTTGCCTACATGAGTGGGACCATGTGATTGTTCTATTAGCAGGTGGCATAACTTTGCAGGTGCAACTAAACGGCCGTTGAGGGCTCTCCACAGGCCATCTACTTCCTTTGCTCCCTTCTGACTCCATTGATTCTGTTCATACACTCCAGCATATTTCTGCATGTCTTTGATGTGTTCGGTGGTTAACTCCTCTTGAGTATTGGCCTTTATACATATCATTTGCTTTCTGTACCCTCCTGCTTTCTTTGCTGCCTTGTCTGCTGCATTGTTCCCTCTGGATATTGCATTGTTCAATGTTTGATGTCCTTTGCATTTCATTACTGCCACCTGTGCTGGCAACCCTAGGAACCCTCTTCTGATCCACTGTGGTACGTCTATATGCACTGCTCCATAGGAATATGCTGAATATGTATAGATGTTGACTCGTTGTCCCTCTGCATGCTCCAAGGCTTTGGTGAGTGCCACTACTTCTGCCAGTTGGGCCGAAGCAGGTTGGGAGATGATTTCTGCTTCTATGGTTTGTATATTTTCTCCCTCCTGCCGGACTACTGCATAGGAGGCCACATTCCCGTCATCTCCCTTGTATCAACAGCCGTCACTGTAGAGAGTGAAGTCTGGTTGGTCCAGAGGATCTGTTTTTAAATCTGGTCTTATCTTGAGATCCTTTTGGGAGATGAACTGACAGTCATGGGGTGTGTGCTCTTCCGTGCTCAGTCCTGTAGACATGTTTGTTAAACCAACTTGGTATGTTATATGTGGTTTCAACAGACTGGTCTGAATCTTGATTTTCCTGATTGGGGAAAATGTGAATGCCTGTGAATTTATGAATGCTAATGGGATGTGTTGACTTTCAATGGGTGGCACATTACCACATGTGCAGTTTTCTCAATGACTTTTGCTAGTGCAGCTAGGTGTCTTGCACATACTGTCTGGCCTAGTTCTATATTGTCTAACTTTGAGCTATGGTACATCAGTACCTGTCTCACTCCCCCTTTTTTCTGAAACAGGACTCCATTGACTATTCCACCTGATTCAGAAACATCAAGGCAAAAATCATCGTCATAATCAGGAGTGGAAAGGTGTGCCGCTTGACTCAGGGCTCGCTTCGTCTTCGTGAAAGCTTCTTCGGCCAACGTTGTCCACTCGAGAGTAGCTTTAAGATTTCTGTTTCCTGCTTCTGCAATTATGTGTCTCAGTGGTTGTGTCAAATCCACATAGTCAGGTATGTACGTCCTGCTGTAACCTGTCAGGCCCAGGAACGCAAGCATTTGTTGCACTGTTTTGGGCTTTGGTTGGGAGAGGATGGAAGACCGTTGTGCTGGTGTCAGAGTTAGACTGTTCGAGGAAATCATCTTTCCCAGGAATGTAACTGTTCTCCTTGCGATCTGTGTTTTTTCTTTCTTCACTTTGTAGCCCACATTGGCCAGTAGGATTAGCAATTGTTGTGTCACAGCCAGACATGTTGCTGCATCTGGCCCGGCTAGAAGTAAATCATCAACATACTGTATCAGCAGGGTTGGGTTGTAACGGAATACATGTAACGGCGTTACCTAATCAGAATACAAAAATCAAGTAACTGTATTCAGCTCGCGTTACATTTGAAAAACGAGTAATCTGATTACAGTTACTTTCGTAAACCTGAAGTGAATACATTTTGGATTACTTATTGGAATTATTGGTGGAAAGATTTTCTCTCAACATTTAATATTCAAGTAGCAACAGCCGAATCATCACAGCCCACAAAACCTATTACCGCCGCAGATGGACCAAAATAGCGTTTGAAAAAAAATTGCGGGTCCGCCCGCTCAGTGAAACAATAACAACGAAATATGGAGGAACAAAAGTCTGCGTTTAAATCGCGTGTGTGTATATATAGGTGTGTGTGTGGTTAAAACACATCAGCCTGCGGTCGCTCTTTAGTCTTTAGCCTTACTAATGATTATTTCTGAAGGTATACACAGTGAAGGCGGTGCGTGAAAGGCGGTGCGTGAAAGGCGGTGCGTGAAAGGCGGTGCGTGAAAGGCAGTGCGTGAAAGGCACTGCGCGGCGCGCTGGTCTTCTCAGAGGCTGAGTTAACCCTCCCGCTGCCTCCTGGCGCCGCAGAGATGTCATCAAGTGAAGGAGGTTTTCCTTCTAAAGAACAGCTGTGGGCAGCAGATACTGTGAGTGTCACGGATATGAATTCATAGATCAAGGCAGACTGGTGCACACACTCTCCTGTTTTGCCAATCCGGTGCTTAAACTATAGCTCTACACCCCTGGCCGAAATGTCCTTAAAATGAAGTCCGAGTTCGACATTTTAATTCATGTCCTGCCAACACTGGCAGGACAGAAGGCGACACGTCCGTTCTAAGCCGTGTCACTCACTCCTCACATCCCAATCTGCATCCCCAACAAGTTTATTATGTTGTTACATCGTTTCAGATGTTATGTTTCAGTTGTGCTCTTGATAAGCCATTAAAACAGTAAAAACACGTTCAGATTCCTTTTGCTTTTTTGTGTCTCCTGTTCACCAAAACATACCCATCTGTGATGGAAAAATTAAGTAATCCAAAAGTAATCTAAAAGTAATCTGATTACGTTCAGATCCCTCCGGTAGTTGCAATGCACTGAGGTCTTGTTTCAATGCACGGTTAAATAATCCTGGACTATCTTTGTAACCCTGTGGCATCCGATTGTAAGTGTATCGCTGTCTTTGGTAGGTAAAAGCAAATATATCCTGGACGTTTGGATCTAATGGGAAGCAGAATAATGCATTAGCTAGATCTATAACTGTGAAATATTTTTACCTGGATTAAGATTTTGTAATGCTAGTGGATTGGGAACAGGAATATTAGCAGTTTTAGTGACATTGTTGACTTCTCTTAGATCATGGACCATCCTCCATCCCTTGTTTCCAGCCTTTGGTACTGTCAAGATGGGAGTATTCCAATTTGAGCTGGTGTGTCTGATTACTCCAGCTTGCAACAATCCTTGAATGGTGTTTCCTATCCCATCTATTTGTTCTTGCTTCAATTTGTATTGCGGGCACAACATAGTTTGTAATTGTCCACCAGCTCCACTGAGACTCATGATTCACTAATCCAACATCATAGTCTCCAGTGGTCCAAAGATGTGTAGGCACCTGCATCAGCATTTCTTCTGTGTCCGGATGGTTTGTGTGTTCTCGTCCATGATCTCTGTCCAATTATTGCTTCTCCAATAGCCCTTGTTCCTGGCTATTGTTTCCAATCCTCCACATCGTCTGGTCTGTTGATCGCCACAGAAAAGGTGATTCTGTTGCCAACCATTCTGTGTTCAATGCCGTCTTTATCATTGGACCCAATGATCTGTACTCCGCTCCTATGGTCATGTCGAGTGTGACATGAGGAACAGCTTCTTCAGATAAATTGTACCATTGTTTTTGTTCTGGTGTGAGTTTTACCGCTGCCGCTACACCCTGCGGTCCGACGTAGATGTCTGCTACAGTCAAATCTTCCATCTTTTCCTCTTTATCTTCCATCCATGGGTCTTGATATTCTTCATCTGGTCGCCTTAGATAATTGTACGTACAATGTAGAGGATATTGCGGGGGCCTATAGGGTCCCAGTGTATTTATCCATGGCTTCCAGGCCATGTATGTTCTTTGGACATGAGGAGTATCGATTTCAGTGGTGATTAGGCGGCTCCAGTACACAGTGCTTGTGTCATTTTCTTCGTCATTTTCTGGATTTGCTGCCATCATCATGATTCTCTGTTGTCCGTCGTACGTCTGGTAGAGCGGTATTTGGCCTGGAAATTTGATAATCAGCCCATCTGGTGTGCATATAATTCTTGCTCCTGGTTTTACGAGCAGGTCTCTTCCCATCAGATGTATGGGACAGTTTGGGGCATAGAGGAAAGGATGTTGCAGGAGTAATTGGTAATCTGTACGTCAATTTTTCCCGAGTATCCAACTGTTTTGAGGGTGTGTTTTGAGAGTGGAGGTGGTTTTCCTTTCAATTCAGTCAAACTGTGGCTCCTGTGTCCACCATCATTTCCACCTTCTCTCCCTCAATTTCACAGGTGACCATTGGTTCATCTTGGGCTGGAATTGCGTCACCTGTGATTGGATCCTCTGGGCCTCCTCATAGGTATGGACCACTCCAAGCTGTCAGAGGCATTTGGTTCATGTTTGGCACCCCTCCTCCTCGTGGTTGTCCCTGGAATCCTCTGCCACTACTGGGTCCTCCCCTCTGTTGATACTGTGTAGGCATGTCCATGGGTGCTTGTGGCTGTAGTTGGACAGGAGCATACACAGGTGGTTGCTGTACTTGGGAATAATACTGCTGCGTCTGGGGCTGCTGGGATTGTGTAGGATTGCATTGTAGTGCTTGTGGTGGGTTTTGCATTTGTTGATGCGGACACTCTCTGGACCAATGGTCCAGCTGACCGCATATGTAACATCCCGCCTTCCGGAAACCCTTCCCTCTGCCTTTTCCTCGGAAACCTCCTCTGCCTCCTTGTTGGTTCTGCATCTGATTTTCTGGCACTATCTGAGTTTGAACTGTTGGAGCTGCCCTGCGTTCTCTGTTAGTATCACCATTTCTGTCACAGCTGGCATCTGCCTTGTCATTTTCTTGCTTCTATTAGCTTTGGTATCTCTCTCAGCCACCTGCATCTTGAAAAGTCTTTTAGCCAGTTTCTTTGTTACTTCATCATCTTCCTTCATTATTTCCTGGTATTTGATGTCGTGGTGAATGAGATTTAGTCTCCATTCTTCTGGGAGTTTAGCTTCTAATCCCACCACATCTCTAAGGCGTGCCTGCACTGATTGGGGAAGGGCTTTAATGACCGCTTCCTTCCACAGCATTATGACAGCCGGTGAAACGTCATGTCGTTCTCCAGTGCAGTCCTCCCACACTCCTTCGCATCTCTTCATGAAGGCATGCATGTCTTCCCCCGGTTATTTTCTCAGGCTGTTGAGGGCATGTAAACTACGTGTTGTTGGGTAAATGTGACGAATCGCAGCCCAATACCTCGACCTGATTTTGTTGAATGAAATGTCATCTGGAGAGTTGGTGCATTTGGCCTCGGAATCCACTGCTCTTGCCTCTAGTCTTCCTTCTATCCGTCCAAGCAGTGCTTGCATGTCTCCCAACCACAGGTGGTCATGGACTGTGTATTTCTCCAGGTCATTCACCCACTTCTGACCTCCTTGGTTGAGTGGAGGTAGTTTTGCAACTAATGATTCCATGTCCCTGTGAGTCCATGGTTGGTATTCAAATCCTCTTCCAGCCGCTATCAATGGCATGGCGGTATGTGCACCAGTCTTGGTTCTTCGCGTTGTCTTGGTATTTCTAGTTTTGGGGCATGTCCCAGGGAAATGTTGCTCGTTTTCGTCGCTACTAGTATTCTCTGGAGGAGATGCAAAATTGCATTGTTGATTTGATTGTTCATGTTATGGGGAGTGTCCACTGGTTTCAGACTGTGTACCGTCGTCATCTTCATCTCCCTGTCCTTTGGAATTGTCAGGAGAGTAGTTTGTTCGGCGTGTTGTTTGTCCCCAATTTTTTTTTATTTGTTGTTTTCTTTCTTCCTTTTCTTTGTCCTGTCTATGTTTGTTTTGTCTTTCTGCCATCATCTCCTGGTATCTTTCCTCTTCTTGTCATCTTTGCACTTGACGTTCTTGGTAATCATCTTCTGTCCTTCTTTCTGTCATCATGTCATTATACGCCTCCTATTTTCGTCTTTCTTCTATAGCTTGTTTGTGTTCCTGTTGCTCCCTGAACTTTTCCTGGAATGACATGGGTGTTCGTAGCATGTTTTGCTGAACTTGGTGATCTCTAGTCATGTCCCTCAATTATTGCATGCCGTGTTCAAAACTCTCCCGCAGCTGGTCAGATTTACTGTTTAGCATTCTTACTTCAAAGTCCAATTCTTTGACACTTCTCTCTGTGGGGACTTCGTCCAAATTCAATATTCCTCCTGCAATATTAAAAGTTGCGGCTTGTATCGAGGTTTGAGCGAAAAGTTCTGGTTTTGTCATGTAAGCAGGAGGTTTCTGAGGCAGGTCTGGATAGAGCTTTGGAGTTTGGATTACTGGAACTTCTTCTATTTTTTCCGCTGCGTTTTTTTTTGCTAGCTAATTTGCTTCTTAAGCGACGCACATGTTTGCCGTCCCACTAACAGAATACTTTAAATGGAGCATCAGACTTGTAACTTGTGCTTTCCTTTTCTCCGCTCTGTTCATAGCAATCTTTGCAGGTCCATACCAAGAGGGTTGTCCGGCTTTGATCCATGCTTGTTGCTCTCGCAGATATTCTCCATTTTCATGGTCAATTACAGCTTTTCTATGGGCTTTCGTGGTTGATCATCGGCTGAACTGTTGAACTGTTCCAACAGTTTCTCAACTTGGTTCCATCTCTTTTGTCTAAGTTTTGGAACTGTTGTAGCATCTGATCTGATTTTTATCCTTCCCTTGATATCTGCAGTCGAGCCTGGCTCTGGTCTCAACTTAGTTTCTCTTGGTGACATGTTCTCTAACTATTCGAATGAACAAAGATTGAAGCACTAGTCCTCTGACTAGTACCTTTGAATTCCTTCAAAAATATCCTATGTCATCAGAATTGTTAAAGGTTTTTTAAGTTTTAAGTTGTTTTTTTTAGGTGTTAACGTTTTTTTTTTAATTATGATTTAAGTTTTTTTGTGAAAAAAAAAAATAATGTAAATTAATAAATAAAAATTATGCACATTTTAAAATCTGAAATGTTAAAAAATAAAAATTGTACAGTATGGTTTTAATTTGAAATATAAAAATAGAAATCTGGTGAAAATCTAAATCTAGTGTGTACTGAAGTGTATGGAATTATGCAAATGTCATAACTTGTGCTAGCTTCAATACATTTGTGTTTAAATATTCTACAGTCTTGTTTGAAAGACTATTATGTAAAATGTCTTATAATTAGAAACTACTTGCAATTCTATCTCGGGGATGAAGCATGTGTTCATTTATAACACTTAAAATTAAACTTCTTTGTATCTTGTTTAAGAGGTGTTTCCTTTATCTGTGTAATAATACTGTGCTACCGGCAGAGTGCACTGTTGTAATTTCCAACTCTATCCACTAGGGATAAGTGTTACAAAACGAACCTCTATTTAACAAGTAGCAGCTTATTTTCCTTAAAAATATCTTAAAAATGGGAAGAAAATTACAATATGGTTAAACAATGCAGCACAAAACCGCCAAAACACATTTGCAAACAGGAATACTTCAAAAACCGCCACAACACATTTGCAAACAGGAATATTTCAAAAATCTGTTGCCTGGTTAAATACTTCAAAACTCAGTTTGGAGTTTTAGAAAATACAACAATCCTTCCCTTCAATATCCAAAACCTGATTTAGCCTTCTAGTTCCAACTGTGACAAGAAGTATGATTTGTTCTTCACAAGATGGAGGTCAGGAAAATGCATCATTGGAGTGAAACCAGCTGCATAAGAACAAACAAAGGAGTGCTTTGAATTTGCATTTCACGAAATGGCGATTGCCCTGTGTTTGTTTGTCAATATGTGGTGAAAACAAGATGGCAACTGATTTTCCAAAACCCCAACCTGAAGAACAAAGGGATTTGAAAATACTGCACTTGGCTCTCACAGGGTTGTTTAAATAATGGCGGGGTGATCTTTACTGTAACAAAAGGAACCACTGGTGAGGTATGTTGTAATCTAGAAAGTACAACACAAACCAACACTGTAGTTTAAGATAATAACATTTCTATGTGTTTTACAATTACAAATGGGCCTTCTACCCTTTACGTTACAGGCCTTAAACTGAATTACGTAATATTTTACGTAGAGTCACTATGTTGTATCCGTAGCTATTAAAACACGTTATAATGGGACAAAGTAAGACGCTATCCAAACACAATCAGGAGAATATCGTCTATCTTACGCACGAATGTTGCATTTCTCGTCGTAATCCACACGCAATGTCCGGTTGTAAATAGAACAGAATAAACACTGATAAAGCCTTAAACTTTATTCAGGCCTATTACAAGGACTTTTTTCGAACAGCCTTAAACTGCTGCTAGACAAACACTCACTTCAATTTCCTCAGCCTTAAACTGACTCGCAATGTCTCCTTTATTCTAACAGCGTTAAACTTTTTAATGACCTTAAATAATTTACGTTATAGGCCCTAAAACCTAAAAACGTAAGAAGAGACACCTCCTTGAAGTATGAGAAGTATGATCAGCCTTAAACTGAGTACACACACAATAATATACAAAATAATAAAAAACACACAAGTTAATAACATGCAGGGTTAAATGTAAGAAAAAGAAGACATTTGAACTCACCCTGCTTGTGACAAAGCAACGCCACGAGGTATAGAATTCTTATTGTTATACATTTGGTTGTTTTAAGATTAAATGCACAGCTATTTTCAGGATCCGCTGGCCGCCGTCAAACACACAAACCTATTTTGTCCTCCATAAAACTATGAAGAATTCGATATAACAGGCTTCTCCTTACCCAGTTTACTCGAGCTCGTTGTGTGTCGAACGGATGCCGTGTCCCCGGAAAACAGCTGGTTGTTAGTCTCTCCCGGTTGGACGAAATCCCGTCAGCTCGTCACCAATTGTTAACTTTGTTCGTTATTCTCGCGTCCAGGAGAGAAGCTTTAAAAAAGGAGACTAAATGGAGTCTCTGAGATGGTTTGAAATTGGTACTTTAATTAAAAAATAAAGGCGAAGGGTATGCTTACAAGCAGAATATTGTTCAGACAGAAAAACAGCTGTGTTCTGGCTCTCGTGAGCGAAGGGCAGAGGCCGCCCCACCTTTCCAGCTGTTATATATATATATATATCCTCTGCTGGCTCCTCCCTGTGGGCCGGTTTGCGCTGCTGGGGGCCAGCCATCCACGTATTTAATGACTTTTCATTTAACACATTCTAAACGCTGTAATCAATACTCCAAAAAATACAGGAAATACTTCACGGCAGTTTGGTTTCCGGTCGTTCCGGATGTTGTCACACGTCTGTAAACAATAACGTATTCAAATAAACTGTACCTTCATTTAATATTCAACAATAATAATATATCGACGTCTATAGTTGTAGTGTTGAAATCAGTAGGTTTCGGTGTGCAACACTCCGTGTCATATCGCTACTAAATTCACCTCTATAGTAAATGGTATATTAGCCACATGCTAAATGCTAACCGGAGATGGAGGATTTTCAGAATAAAAGCTTAACAACTGGTTGTGCACAAGAACTTCTGGTTTTTCAGTATAAAACAGCATTTAAACTGACGGTATGTTTAAGGTACTTTATGCCATCAAAACATTGATTTTAATTTCTAACAATGTGGAGCCCCAAAGAGACTACACTACCCACAATCCCAAGCTTGTGACGACGCCTGTCCGCTTTGCGACAAACCTTGTGATACTGTAAGTCAACAAGCTCTGTGATTGGATGAAACATAAATTCATACAAAAAAAATCCAACCCTGTCTCCTAAAAATTACGTTCCCACAGAACTAAACTGCATTCTCAATTACGTTTAGCTAGAAATGTATTTTCTCCCACGTTACGTTTGTTATGAACATATCTTAAATACGTTTATTTTCTACATATCTTTGCCATTTATTGTCTTGCTTATAATAATGATAATAGTCATTTATAAATATCATTTTAGAGCACACATTTGAAATCGAGAATCGGGCTCGATATATGGTTAAATTAAAATCAGTAGGCGAGGCTGTAATTTCTCCAGCTGTTACTCTCATGAGCGAGGCAGAAAATAATAGTTTTAACATGCCAAAAAGCTGCTGTGTCGTTTATTGTACCTCAAACATTAAAACAAATCCAGAGTTTCTGTACTTCCTCTAAGAAGAAAGGCAGTGTCGAACCGTGGCTATCACAACTGGAACTTCTGTAGACACACCCACCCCCCGCCGCCGCCCCCCCCCCCCTCCGCGGCATTATAATGTCTGTCTTTTCACTGAATTGTCGTCTTGAAAAGGGTACTCACAACAATTCCGCAACAACTTCATCTTCACCTGTTGCACTTGTCATTTCAACGTTAAAAACAATAAAACGGCATGAATTGCTTCTATGCATTCGTTCTATATCCTCTGTCTCGAGCCAGTTAACTAGCAGGCCTTCTAGAATACCCTGGAACCGAGGGAAACTCTGAAAGAATACGCCCATTGGCTACAAATCAATGTATGATTGGTTGATCAAACTGTCAGTCCAAACGTATGCTCTCATTCAGTGCAATGGCCAGGGCATTCTATCAAGGATGTAGAATACCTAGGTTGAAGGATATTCTACCCAGAGACCCAGAACAAGATCTGATTGGTTGCTTTCTTTTCTAACACAAAACCACTGAAATGCGTAGTGCATGGTCCCAGAAGGACAAACAAATCAAGGTAACACTGTAATATTACAGATCAACAACACAGATACCATTCTCATGTATTCATTTTATATACATTTTATTTATATAATTAAATCGATTGTTTTGTTTGTTTTATCTGAGTGTTCCAGGGTATTCTCTGAATACCTTGAAGGCCCTGACGGTTCGCCACTGAAGAAAGGACAGTTAAATAAGATCTCTGTTGCTTCAGGCTTGATCGCCGTTCAAATGACAGCATTGGTTTCCCCAAAATATTTGTACTCCACTACATTTATTTTAGTTACTTTGCAGATTCTTATTAATGATGTGAAATATAAACAACCCTTAAATCAGACTTTAGTTACACCTGAGTAACATTCAGGGAAGGTGATTGTCAAGTGCCAACAATCAGGAGAGATATTTGATAGTTGGTGCTTGAGAAGACTAAACATTTATCTACAGATCTCTATAAAGTATATTCATTACTCGTTATTCTCTACTAATAGTTAATTAAAAACTGTATAATGGCTATTTTGCACATCCCATTCAAGATTTCAAGATTTTCTAAGGTTTATTGACATATCATACACACAACTACGGTGTAGTTATGCAATGAATGAAAAACTTGGGTCACAGGTTCCTCAACAGTGCATTACAAGACATCTATCAATATGTGTGTACCTCCACCATTAAACTGTCATATTTTGCACATTTCTTATACTATCTACATACATAAGAGTATAATGAATGTGTATAATATCAGTTAAAATAAGTGCTTCAACATAGTTAACATTGCAGGAAAGCAATATATTAGACGTTAAGTACTTTGTCAGGCTTAATATTTATGTGTAGATAGATACCCCCAAAGCTTTTTTCTTATTTAAAAGAAGACCTTAACCTAAAGTATTCTTTAATGTGTTAATAAAGGTTAATTAGTTGGTCTGTTTTGCACCTCCTCATATTAATATCTTTGTACATCCTGCACTGAACTGTTTTATTGTAGAGAGTATCTTCTTGAATTTTTATATTCTATATTTCTATCACAGACCTTCTACTTTCCCCCTATGAAAGTATGTAGGCCTAATCTTAATATTTTTTTCATCAAGTAACATTATTCAACAAAAATAATTCAATAACGTGCTTTAACCACTAGGCGGTACACACAAGGTACACACAGCATACTAATAATAACTTTGTATTATTACTGTAGGACACTTATGTATGTATAACATCTGAAGATATTTAGTTTTATTCATGTTTTTACATAATTTTACAGGATATTGCTATACTATTTCTCCTGTTTTACTTCTACACATTAATATCTGATTTGTAAAACATCACAGACAGAAAGGTATATCCATCATTTAATGGTAAGCTATTGAAATTGTGAATCCATAGATGTGTCTCCCATCACCCAAATCCCCTGACTATTTTCTCAACTCAGTATTTACATTTACATTGTTATATTCAAAGAAAATCAGTAATATATTTCAAAAGTACAAGTCCCTTTATATCAGCTGTGCGCCGTTATGGTGTAAATATAACCTATCTACCAATTGGATGAAATATAAAAGTCAGCCGAATTACTATTGATACTGCAAGGAGACGTATTTTGTGAAAAGAAATGTAAGATGTTGTTTAATTGTTCATATATTTATGATCCACGTCACATATTCAGTTTTGGCGGCAGTTCTTCCTGTTTGTCCAGAAGTCTTCTCAGCAGGGCTCTATAAATAAACTACGGCAGATGTGTAATATTTAATGCAGCCGAACCGTGTATTACAATGCCGTTATGTGATTACTTATAAAGAGAAAAGCAAGAACACTCGGAATAAAGTATTATTTTTTTTTTTAATGTTTTCGGATTTCACATCGCATAAACACAGGCTTCCCAACGTGCATTGCGGCTAAAACATCCAATCAGCGAGCTGAGGATCATTCCTACGTCTGTTTCCGGTATTGTTCCTGTAATGAAAGTTCACATTTATGCTACATTGAATGGTGGAATTGACTACACATCTTCAGAAACATAATTTGCTTCAGATATAACTCATAGCAAATAACAGCTGGCGAAATTATAGCCTCGCCTACTGATTTTAATGTAACCATATATCGAGCCCGAATCTCGATTTCAAATGTGTGCTCTAAAATGATATTTATAAATGACTATTATCATTATTATAAGCAAGACAATAAATGGCAAAGATATGTAGAAAATAAACGTATTTAAGGGATTCCTTCACCACCTCGGACCACTATTGCGGTAAGCATGTTGTCACTTCCGGTTGTTGTTGTCATCTCCGGGTATCCCGTGTGCCTGTTCTGTCATGGATGAGTGAAGGAAGCAGGACCCAAATGCAGATAACTCTGATAAACCTTTATTTCAAGGATAATGAAACTAATACAGACAAAACAGAACACTCACCGGTGAACTCAGTCACCAACAGAAGACGAACCGACAACGACAGACAGACAGAAAAACCAGAACTTAAATACACACAAGACTAATCCTAAAACTAGATCTAGACAAGACACCATAGAGACAGATCGTGACAGTACCCCCCCCTCAAGAGACGGATCCCAGACGTCCCAGAAAAAGAACACAAAAGTCCAAAACCTCAAGCAGGGTGGGTGGAGGGGGTCCAGCGGAGGGACGTATCACTAGGCCACCAGGGTGGGTGGAGGGGGTCAGGAGGACGGGACTGAGCTGACCACCAAGGAGCACAGCAGAGGACCAGGAAGGGATCTCGGGCGGACGGCCCGGGGGCAAGGCAGAGTTCAAGGAGGGGTTCTCGGGCGGACGGCCCGGGGGCAAGGCAGAGTTCAAGGTGGGGGTCTCGGGCGGACGGCCCGGGGGCAAGGTAGAGTCCATGGAGGGGCGAAGACCACAGCGGGCAAACTCAGGGGGCCGAGCATGAGAGCGAAGGCAGCGGCAGGAAGAGTCAGGGGGCCGAGCAGGAGGGCGAAGACCGTGGCACTCAGGGGGCCGGGCTCGAAGGCGAAGACCACGGCTCTCAGGGGGCCTGGCTCGAAGGCGAAGACCGCGGCTCTCAGAGGGCCGGGCTCGAGGGCGAAGACCAGACAGCTCCGGAGGCCGGGCAGGAAGGCGCTGACGGGACAGCTCCAGAGGCCGGGCAGGAAGGCGCTGACGGGACAGCTCCAGAGGCCGGGCAGGAACCAGAGCCGGTGGGACAGGCTTCGGCACAGGACATAGGGCTGGCAGGACCCCCAGCAGAAGAGTAGTCGGCGGGGCCTCCAACGGCACAGGACACAGGGTTGGCAGGACCCCCGGCAGAAGAGTAGTCGGCGGAGCCTCCAACGGGACAGGACACAGGGTTGGCAGGACCCCCGGCAGGAGAGCAGTCGGCGGGGCCTCCAACGGCACAGGACATAGAGTTGGCAGGACCCCCAGCGGAACCTCCCACGGCACACGAGTAGGGACTTGAGTGGAGACTCGAGAGGAAACTTGAGAGTTGACTTGAGAGATGACTTGAGAGGGATCTTGAGCGGGATCTTGAGCGGGAACTTGAACGGAGACTTGAAAGGGGACTCGATAGGGAACTCGAGAGGAGACTCGAGAGGGGACTTGAGAGGGAACTCGAGAGATGATTCAAGAGGGGACTTGAGAGGTGACTTGAGAGAGAACTTGAGAGTTGACTCGAGAAGTGTCTTGAATGGGAACTCGAGAGGTGACTCGAGAAGTGTCTCGAATGGGAACTCGAGAGGTGACTCGAGAGGGGACTCGAGAAGAGACTTGAGAGGGGACTCGAGAGGTGACTGGAGAAGAGACTCGAGAGGGGACTCGAGAGGGAACTCGGGAGGTGACTCGAGAGGGAACTCGGGAGGTGACTCGAGAGGAGACTCGAGAGGGGACTCGAGAGGGGACTCGAGAGGGAAGTCGAGAGGGAACTCGAGAGGGGACTTGAGAGGGGACTTGAGAGGGGACTTGTGTCGGTCGGTACGCCGACAAGACACAGGGAGCTGGCGTCGGCTGGAGAGCCAGCAGGAGACGAGGTGCTGGAGTCGGCCGGTACGCCGACAGGACTCGGGGAACTGGCGTCGTCTGGAGTGCCAGCAGGAGACGAGGTGCTGGAGTCGGCCGGTACGCCGACAAGACTCGGGAAGCTGGCGTCGGCTGGGGAGCCAGCCCTGTAGCCGAAACTGGAGTCGGGCCCATGACTTCTGGGGCCGGTACTGAAGCCGGAACCATGGCTGCTGGGGCCGGAACTGAGGCTGGAACCATGGCTGTGTCGGCCAGTTCTGTTGCCGGAACCGTGGCTTCTGGGACCTGTACTGGAGCGCGAACCATGGCTGCTGGGGCTGGAACCAGGGCTGGAACCATGGTTGCTGGGGACAGGACTGGGGCTGGAACCATGGCTCTTGGGGCTCGGGCTGCTAGCTTGGCCTTGCGACTCCTCTTAGCAGCCGCCTGAATACTCCGTGGACCTCCATAAGCCAGACGAGTTCCAGAATGCGACTCCTGGACAGGAGCAGGAACTGGGGCAGAAGCATGGGTTGACTCCAGACGGAACACACCGAGACGTTTGTAGTCAGCAGGCTGGAAATTACACACCCAGAGGAAGTTCAAAATCCAGCAAGGTAAGAATTTTACCAAGTCTGGTTTCTCCATAGCCAACCGGTGCGCCTCTACCAGCGCGGCCTCCTTCTGCCGAACACTGGACGCTCCCTTCCACCAATCATAGCAGCAAGCCAGATAAAAGGAAAAATGTTGTAGTTCCACCTCAAAAGGATCATCTGCTGGGTCCATTTCTGGTCGGTTCGTACTGTCACGGATGAGTGAAGGAAGCAGGACCCACAAATGCAGATAACTCTGATAAACCTTTATTTCAAGGATAATGAAACTAATACAGACTAAACAGAACTCAGTCACCAACAAAAGACGAACCGACAAAGACAGACAGAAAAACCAGAACTTAAATACACACAAGACTAATCATACAAACAAGACACAGGTGAGGAGGGAGGAGAAAACACGGGGACACCAGGTGAACACAATCGGGTAAATTAGACACACCAGGGAAACTAATGACAGGGAACCACAGACAGATTTAAACAAGACAAAACGCAGACAGAAAACCAAAAATAGATCTAGACAAGACACCATAGAGACAGATCGTGACATGTTCTGGTGCTGATAGCTTATTATCTTAACTTAATCGATCGTTTTAAAACTCTTGATCACGGAAACTGCCTGACGTTGTAATCACACGTTACTACAGCTTAAGCACTCACAACTCTCCTTCTCTTAGCGACTGTAACTCCACAGTTGCCTACACTCTTTTCGGGTTTGCTAACGGTAGCTACTTTAGCTTGATAGCTAGCCATGGCTCTTTCCCCACCCTCGGGTGCTATTTCCTGCTCTAACTGTCTCGTGTTTGGTTACTTCCCTACCTCCTTTATTGGTACCGATACATGTGTTAAATGTAGTATAGTTGTTAGGTTGGAGGCGGGAATCATAGCCATAGAAGCCCGGCTCCGCATCTTAGAAAGTAACTCAGCTACAGTAAAGCCCATGTTAGCCGGTGCGGATCGGCAAAAGGTAGCTCCTCTTAGCTAGTTACCCCGGCAACTCCCGAGCAGCAGGGAGACTGGGTGACTGTTCAGAAGGGGCATAACGCGAAACCCGCAGGTCCCCACCAACCCGTTCACGTATCTAACAGATATTCCCCACTCAGCGAGACACCCGCTGAGAAGCCAGTTCTGGTTATTGGTAGCTCTATTATGAGACACGTGAATTTAGAGACCGAAGCCTCCACAGTCACATGCATTCCGGGGGCCAGAGCGGGCGACGTTGAGGCGCATCTTAAACTGCTGGCTAAAAAAAACTTAAATACAGTAGGATTGTTATTCACGTCGGTGGTAATGATGTTCGTTTACGCCAATCAGAATGCACCAAAGTTAACGTGGAGTCGGTGTGTAGTTATGCTAAAACAATGTCGGACACCGTAATCTTCTCTGGTCCCCTCCCCAATCTGATCAATGATGACATGTATAGCCGCATGTCATAATTTCAGCGCTGGTTGTCTTGGTGGTGCCCAGCAAACAATGTGGGCTTCGTAAATAATTGGACAGCCTTCTGGGGAAAACCTGGTCTGATTAAGAGAGACGGCATTCATCCTACTTTGGAAGGTGCAGATCTCATTTCGGCAAACATTTCAGGGCTTTGTGGACTTAATCCATGACAAACTGGAGTTGAGACCAGGAGGCGGAGTCGCAGTCTTACACGCTTCTCTGCGCTCTCTCCTAGGCAGTCATCCATAGGAATCCCGAACCCAATAAAATACCCAATATTAGCGGGTGTGTGTGTTTGCCCAAGGACAATTTAAGGTAAAACCTAATAGAGGTGTCATACATAATAACCTAATAAAAGTAAATGTAACAACTACTACAGTGCAACAAAACAGGAATATTAAATGTGGTCTCTTAAACATAAGATCTTTAGCATCTAAAGCAATATTGGTAAATGATTTAATATCAGATTATAATATTGATATATGCTGTCTCACTGACACTTGGTTGAGACATGAAGACATGTCAGCATAAATGAGGCCACTCCACCCAGCCATATCAATACTAATATTGCCCGAGGCACAGGCCGAGGAGGTGGAGTTGCAGCCATCTTTGACTCAAGTTTACTTATCAATACCAAAATTAAATTATACCTCATTTGAAAGCCTCATTTTTAGTCTTACGCATCCGACCTGGAAAACTTTGCAGCCAATCTTATTTGTTACAGTGTATCGTGCACCAGGTCCTTATTCAGAATTATTATCAGAATTCTCTGAGTTTTTATCAACTGTGGTACTTAAAACAGATAAAGTAATTATCGTAGGTGACTTTAATATTCATGTTGACGATGATAAAAATAGCCTTACTGTTGCATTTAACTCTATATTAGATTCTGTTGGTTTCTGTCAGAGTGTAAATAAACCAACCCACTGCTATAATCACACTCTCGACCTTGTTCTGACTTATGGTATTGAAATTGAGCAACTATTAGTCGAACCGCATAATCCTGCTTTATCCGACCATTTCTTAGTAACTTTTGAAGTACTGTTACTAGACTACAAAGCATTAGTCAAAAGCTCCTGCATCTGTTAGTGCTATAGCCAAATTTAAGGAAGAGATTCCACCAACTCGTAGCATATCGGCATGTAAGGGAGGAAACTTATACAAAATGTACACCACCCCAAATTGATCATGTTGTTGATAGTGCTACAGATGCGCTGCGAATACAATTAGACACTGTTGCTCCTTTGAAAAAGAAGAAAATAAAACAACATAGATTAGCTCCATGGCATAATGCCGAAACCCGCAAAATAAAGCAAAAGTCTATAGACAACTTGAAAGGATATGGCGTTCCACTAAACTTGAAGAATCTCGTTTAATTTGGCATATTACTCCCAATGAATATCAGAAAGTACTGCGTAAAGCGAGAGCAGCCAACTACTCTTCATTAATAGATGAGAATAAGAATAATGCAAGATTTCTTTTCAGCACTGTAGCCAGGCTGACAGAGAGCCACAGCTCGATTGAGCCTTCTATTCCCATAGCACTCGGTAGTAATGATTTGATGTGCTTTTTTTAACCATAAAATTGTTACTCCAGTATAGTGTTATCAACAGCTCCCGGAAACGTACGTTCTAATATTACACTAGATAGTAAACTAGAATGCTTTTCAGCCATAAACCTTGAACAATTAAATTCAATGATTCTCTCTTCTAAACCATCAACATGCATGTTAGACCCAATTCCAACTAAGCTGTTGAAGGAAGTTTTTCCATTAATTAGCAATTCTTTATTAAATATTATGAATATGTCTTTATTATCAGGCTATGTTCCACAATCATTCAAAGTAGCAGTGATAAAACCGCTTCTTAAAAAGCACAACCTCGATCCAGAGCTTTTAGCCAACCTATTTCTAATCTTCCGTTCCTCTCAAAAATTCTTGAGAAAGCGGCCGCAAAACAGCTGTGTGATTACTTAAAAAACAATGATTTATTTGAAGATTTTCAGTCTGGCTTTAGAACACATCATAGCACAGAGACAGCTCTGGTTAAAGTCACAAATGACACTAATAGCCTCAGACAAGGGACTTGTCTCTATTCTTGTTTTGCTCGATCTCAGTGCTGCATTTGATACTATCGACCATGATGCATGATGCATGATGCAGAGAAACTAGTCCATGCATTTGTTACTTCAAAGCTGGATTATTGTAACTCCTTATTATCAGGGAGTACCAAGAAGTCAGTCAAGTCGCTTCAGCTGATTCAAAATGCTGCAGCTCGTGTACTAACCAGAATTAGGAAAAGGGACCACATTACTCATGTTCTGGCTGCCTTACACTGGCTCCCTATATAACACAGGATAGAATTTACAATTCTTCTTCTCGCCTACAAAGCCATTAATGGGCAGGCGCCATCTTACCTTAAATAACTTATTATACCCTACTGTCCTACTAGGGCATTGCGTTCCAAGAATGCAGGGTTGTTGGTTGTTCCTAGAGTCTCTAAAAGTACAATGGGAGCCAGAGCCTTTTCTTATCAAGCTCCACATTTGTGGAATCAGCTTCCAGTTTGTGTTGGGGCGGCAGACACCCTATCCGTTTTTAAGAGTGTGCTTAAGACCTTCCTTTTTGATAAAGCTTATAGTTAGGGCAAGAGGCGCGGGAAGGTATTTTGAGTGGGGGTGCTGAGGTGCTGGACTCCAGTGAACACTATTACGGGCACTATAGAGCACGCACAAAAGCACTCCCCACACGCAAACACACAGTACACCCGCGACTGTTACAATGAAGGCTCGATAATCAGCTCACGGCATATAGGCAGGGGTAAAGTGCTATTTTTTTACGAGTGGGGAGCGGACCTCACCTCCTCTAGGGGGGTCTGGGGGGATGCTCCCCCGGGAAGATTTGTTTTAAATATTGAAGTTAAAAGCATCCATCTGGTGCACTTTGAGAGCAACATTAAGAGATCTATGGATACATCTCTCAACACCCAGATGAAACACAACTGTAAGCAGATGTTCTTTTTCTTTATGGATATTTTACAAATCATTCCCCTTTCAAACTGTATCTTTGTTTTACTGCCATATATTATTTCATAACTGTTTTTCCTTTATTCTCTTATTTTGTTTATAACTATAATGATCATATGAAAGTGTGCCGCGGAAATAATCTTTTGAATAATTTGTGACTAAACCGTTTGAGACCCACTGAGATAACTTAGACTAAAGTTAACTATCTAAACACTCAGAGAGTCCTTTAGCTCACCTGAGCCTCTCAGTCTGAGAGGAGAGGACTCTCCTCCAGCTTGTTGTGGAACAAACAGCTCTGTATGTCCGTTAGTGCAGCTAGCTAACTAGATGCTAACAACACGGTCCCTGCTGCTGGCACCGGTCCCTCTCTCTCTCTCCCGCCAGATTAGACTTTACTCACGTTTATCTCCATATCGATCAGATCTAGCTAGTTCTAGCTAATGATATGACTACCTGCTTATTAAAAGACACCTAAACAATAAGCGTTGCTATGCAACCGGGTGAGGCCGCAAAGTATAGCGCAGCATTATGCATTTGTTTACATGCCCACCGGAACCCCGAGGCATTACCAACAGATCAACTCACAATCAACCCATACAGGACTTCTCTTTCTCCACATTACGTGTTAGACACACAGTCTATGGTTAGACATTAGAATTGACTATTCTTGTCAGTCACATACTCTTGTCTGTCACATAAATGGCGCAAGTTGCGCAACTGATGTGGTATTGCGCTAAACGGAAATGATTTTGAACGGACACTTTGACCGGAGAGATTTAGATTTGCCGGTCTTCAGCATATTTTACCGGTCGTAGTCCGGTAATTACCGGCTAACGGGAACTCTGTCACACACACACACAGAGCCGAGCTTGAATGACACAAGCACACTTTTATTTCCATGCAACTCTCTGATTGGTCTGGTGTCTTCTTGCCTCTGTTGCATTCACTGAACACGGGAAATTAGAGTCCTGTCATCCTCTCTCGTGTCATGATGAGGTTCACGTAAAGCATGGTTAATGTATTATATTATTGAGGTATTTGTCCGGGGCTACAGAAAAAACATTCGGGGCAGGCCAAAATATTATTTTACCAACAATGTGGAATTTATTGGCTACATATTACACAGATTATGCACAGCGGGAGCAGCAATAACCGTCAAATAATAATTCAGACAGGGGAGCTCCGCACCCCCTGCCTGCCGCTAGGGGGAGCAGCAGCGCCCTCAGCACGCCCCTTCCCGCGCCCATGGTTAGGGCTGATTAGATTCAGCCCCTAGTTTTGCTGATATAGGCTTAGTTTGTCGGGGGACATCTTCCTTCTTCCTTCTCTCTGTCTATACCTGTGTACTCTCATGTTCCGATTAACCCAGCTTCCCCAAATGTCTTTCTTTTTGGTGTCTATATACACCGGGATACGGAGTCATGGATGATCCTGCGGTCCTGTGTCCTGGATCGCGAGCCCTGGATCTTGAGTCGTGGCTGTGGTCCTGGATCATCGGTCCTGGATGGATATCCTCGTGGATTCATCTTCCTATTATACACACATGCATTTCCAAACATTTGGACTACCTATGTTGCAAATGTATTATCTTTTCAATTTACACACGGCATCTATTGCACGTCTGTCCGTCCTGGGAGAGGGATCCCTCCTCTGTTGCTCTCCCTGAGGTTTCTCCCATTTTTCCCTTTAAACTGTGGGTTTTCTCTGGAAGTGTTTCCTCGTACGATGTGAGGGTCTAAGGACAGAGGGTGTCGTATTGTCATACTGATATTCTGTACAAACTGTGAAGTCCACTGAGACAAATTTAACATTTGTGATATTGGGCTATATAAATAAACATTGATTGATTGATACGTTCATAACGAACGTAACGTGGGAGAAAATACGTTTCTAGCTAAACGTAATTGAGAATGCAGTTTAGTTCTGTGGGAACGTAATTTTTAGGAGACAGGGTTGGGTTTTTTTTGTATGAATGTATGTTTCATCCAATCACAGAGTTTGTTGACTTATCACGAGGTTTGTCGCAAAGCAGACAGGCGTCGTCACAACAATAGCTGGGGATTGTGGGTAGTGTAGTCTCTTTGGCGCTCTACATTTCAGAGAAAACAAGTTGTTTCTCAGAATTGAAGGGGAAAAACACAAAAGCATTGCACACAATTTAAACCTATCAATGTCGTTTAATTAACAAAGGTAATCTGGTGTTTTTTAGTTGATGAGTAGTGCAGATATCACTGTCAAATCAATCGACAGTAAGGAGAATACTTACTTCCGGGTGTACAATTCTCCGTTATCCAATGGGAATGGACGCTCACATTGCCTTTAAGGGCCGCCGACATAAACGGATGCGGTGCTTCCATGAGCGTCAAATACCGCCGCCGATGGGAATACATTGCAATCAGTTGAAAGCTCTTTGCGTCCGTTTATGAAGCTGAAGGAGCCTCGGCGCGTCCCAACTGCACGCCACGGGACCCTGACCAAGCGTCGCTCCTGGGCGTTTAGGGAGTGAGAGTGTGTTGATGTGCCACAATAATGTCACCTAATGTTATTCAGTTACAATATCAATAGTGTGGCTTTCCAAGTTAACATTGATTAAATCAGCATATACTTCTGCCAGGGGATGCCACCCTTCAAAATCTCCTGCCTCCCTCTTGCCACCCCATGAATATGTGTCTCGATCCCCCCCTGCATACAGGCCCCTACAATCTTGCCTAGGGCAGCAAATACGTCAGGGCCTGACATAAGTACAGTATTTGAGTACTTTCTTGGATCCTTGGTACTTTCCAACATATTGCATTTGCAAAAGACCGCTATAATGTTTTTCAGCATTGCTTGTGTAGCAGGCCCTTACTGTTAAGGTATTAGTTATATTGATTAGTACTAAGTAGCGTTCAACAAGTACCTGAGGTAAATGTTTATCTGCTTATTACTGTATTATGAAACTAATGTACAATGTTTTTATCCTAGCTTTTAGCTGTTTTGTTGTATATTTGGAATTGTGTGTGTTTTAACTTGGACCAACTGGATTATTGATTATTTATTTTGACTAACGTCTGTTTTTGTTGCTTTTAGTGGATTGGAGCACGGTTGGTGCACGTTGGTGCACGGTTGGTGGGTAAGTTGGTGCACCCCTTGGACACACCCTTGATAGACTGCTTGGAATAATATACAGAAGGAGCTGAAATGCTCAGATTTGATCACTATGGGGAAATACAAGTCCATCTTAAAGGACAGAGGACAAGAATCCATTGGTCGATGTGATCTTAAATTGAAGTTGTTTTAAAATTGTGCCAGTTTTTAATGTTTTATAATACTTTCTTTTATTTAGCATATTGACTGGTTAATGTGCCTTTTAATTTATGTTTTAAGACCGCTGTATTCATCTGCCTGTATTGTGTTGTGTTCATTTAACATTGTTCATGCTACCCTCTTGGCGAGGTCGCTCTTAAAAAGAGATGTTAATCTCAATGAGACTTTTATCTGGTTAAATAAAGGATATATATCCGCCCACTCTCCCTTTTCCCTTGATTTTAGTCATTTTCTATTGGAAGTGTGTTTTTATACAAAAGAGAAACTTAAACTGTTAGCATTAAGATATTGTAATAAACTGTTATATTCTGTTATAATTCTCAGTCTCTGCCTTCCTAATTGATCTTTTCCACAGCCACTTCCAGCTATTAAGAATTGAGAAATAAAGACATTTGAATTTATTTCTGAACCACGTTCTCTGTCTTGTTTCAGTCATTAAACTTGTGTAGCCTTTGTATAATTGAGGTGTTAACTTGGTATAAATAAAGATAGTTCCTAGGGGGGGGGAGTTCCCTAGGAGGCATTGTCGGGTAGTTTATATTCGGTGGCTCTGCCTTTAACACCGCGCAGCACCACTGCCCCCCCACACCTGCACTTTCCCAAGCTAGTAGATGTGATATTACTTCAGCGTGTAAGGATAAAATGAGGAACTAGCTGACTGTAAGCTAAATGTAAGCTTAGGTTAGCCAGCTAGCTGTTGGTTGCTTCATGAAGTTAGCTATTCGTTTTATGAACCCAATTGACACAAAATAGGGGAACAGTATACCTTGAGGTTCTTAATATGATTTAGATACAGGGCTCTCAAGTTTTGAACAGAGTTCAGAGTGAGATTTTGGCAGCGGCGGGGCTTTGGGTGGGGACGGTGGTCTTATCTGATAAATGACACATAAATTCATACAAACATATTTATTTCATTCTTAGTGAAGGGATGTGTGTGTGTGTGTGTGTGTGTGTGTGTGTGTGTGTGTGTGTGTGTGTGTGTGTGTGTGTGTGTGTGTTTTTTGTTGTAGGTGTTGGTGGAAACCCTCTCCGCGTCGGCATTAGAGTGAGGGAGCACTAGAACAAGTTGAGCTATTTTAGTGAGCCTCCCAAACTGGCTCAAACCGGTCACCTTTAAAAAAAGGAACCAAGAGACTCTATTACTCAAACGCTTTGCTTTTGATTTCAATTGATTATGTGTATGTCATGTGGTGCCAAATATGTCTTACCTTGCACTTGATTGAGGACATACTCCCCCAAAACTCCTCAACATTAAAGGTGGTGGGATCTTGGGGCATGGGGATATCCATCAGCTGATATTCCAGGAACTCCTCACACACCTTGTCCTGTTCCTCCGGCCCATGGAAAGGTAGTAGTTCCTGAAATCTAAAAAGAGCACCATGTGTAAAGAACTGATTAATTTATTCAATGAAAGTATTGAAATCCTGGAAAATGCTGAAACCCTTACCTGTCTATTAGTGCTGGGGGGAAACGATTATTTCGAAAACGATTAATCGGGCGATTATTTGATCGATTAGTCGACTAATCTAACGATTATTTTTCTGTTGTTCAATTCATAAAAAACGTAATGTAAAAAAAGTAATGTAAACATTTTTTTGTCCACGATACTGTGTCTCAGGGGATCTTAATATCCATCCATCCATCCATCCATCTTCTCCCGCTTATCCGTGGTCGGGTCGCGGGGGTAGCAGTTCCAGCAGAGAGCCCCAAACTTTCTTTTCCCTGGCGACATCAACCAGCTCTGACTGGGGGATCCCAAGGCGCTCCCAGGCCAGCGAAGAGATATAATCCCTCCACCTGGTCCTAGGTCTACCCCTTGGTCTCTTCCCAGCTGGACGTGCCTGGAACACCTCCCTAGGGAGGCGCCCAGGTGGCATCCTAACTAGGTGCCCGAACCACCTCAACTGGCTTCTTTCGACGCGAAGGAGGAGCGGCTCAACTCCGAGTCCCTCCCTGATGACCGAACTTCTCACCTTATCTCTAAGGGAGACACCAGCCACCCGGCGGAGGAAACCCATCTCGGCCGCTTGTATCCGCGATCTCGTTCTTTCGGTCATGACCCATCCTTCATGACCATAGGTGAGGGTAGGAACGAAAATGGCCCGGTAGACAGAGAGCTTTGCCTTCCGGCTCAGCTCCCTTTTCGTCACAACGGTGCGGTAAAGCGACTGCAATACCGCTCCCGCTGCTCCGATTCTCCGGCCCATCTCACGCTCCATTGATCCCTCACTCGAGAACAAGACCCCGAGATACTTGAACTCCTTCACTTGGGGTAAGGACTCATTCCCTACTTGGAGTGGACAGTCCATCGGTTTCCTGCTGAGAACCATGGCCTCAGATTTGGAGGTGCTGATCCTCATCCCAGCCGCTTCACACTCGGTTGCGAACCGATCCAGTGAGTGCTGAAGGTCGCAGACCGATGAAGCCATCAGAACCACATCATCTGCAAAAAGCAGTGGTGCAATCCTTAGTCCACCGAACTGCAGACCCCCCCCCCCCCACGACTACGCCTCGAAATCCGATCCATGTATATTACAAACAGGATTGGTGACAAAGCGCAGCCCTGGCGGAGGCCAACCCTCACCGGAAATGGGTCCGACTTACTGCCGAGGACCCGGACACAGCTCTCGCTTTGGGAGTACAGAGATTGGATGGCCCTGAGTAGAGACCCCCTCACCCCATACTCCCGCAGCACCTCCCACAGTAAGTCCCTGGGAACCCGGTCATACGCCTTCTCCAAGTCTACAAAACACATGTAGACCGGATAAGCGTACTCCCAGGCCCCCTCCAGGATCCTTGCGAGAGTAAAAAGCTGATCCGTCGTTCCACGACCAGGACGGAATCCGCATTGTTCCTCCTCAATCTGAGGTTCGACAATCGGCCTGACCCTCCTTTCGAGTACCTTGGAGTAAACTTTCCCGGGGAGGCTGAGTAGTGTGATGCCTCTGTAATTGGCACACACCCTCTGATCCCCCTTTTTGAAAAGGGGGACCACCACCCCGGTCTGCCACTCCTTCGGTACCGTTTCCGACTTCTACGCAACGTTGATGAGACGTGTCAACCATGACAGTCCCTCAACACCCAGAGCCTTCAGCATTTCCGGGCGGATCTCATCCACCCCCGGGGCTTTGCCACTGTGGAGTTGTTTGACGACCTCAGTGACCTACCCCCGGGAGATTGGCGTTGATCCCCCGTCATACTCCAGCTCTGCCTCTAACATAGAGGGCGGAGTTGTCGGGTTCAGGAGTTCCTCAAAGTGTTCCTTCCAAAGTCCCAACACTCCATCAGTTGAGGTCAACAACGTCCCATCCTTACTGTACACAGCTTGGATGGTTCCCTGCTTCCCCCTCCTGAGGTGTCGGACAGTTTTCCAGAACAACTTTGGTGCCGCCCGAAAGTCCTTCTCCATGTCTTCTCCGAACTTCTCCCACACCCGCTGCTTTGCCTCGGCCACGGATGAGGCTGCTGCCCTTCGGGCCTGTCGGTACCTTGCAACTGCTTCGGGAGTCCCCCGGGATAACAAATCCCTGAAGGCCTCCTTCTTCAGTCGGACGGCTTCCCTGACCACCGGTGTCCACCAGGAGGTTCGAGGGTTACCGCCCCTTGAGGCACCTAAGACCTTGAGACCACAGCTCCCCACCGCGGCTTCGGCAATAGAGGCTTTGAACACCGACCACTCTGGTTCAATGTCCCCAACCTCCACAGGAATGCCCGAAAAGCTCCGCCGGAGGTGTGAGTTGATGGCCTCCTGAACTTGGGCCTCCTCCAGACGTTCCCAGTTCACCCGAACTACACGTTTGGGCTTACCAGGTCTATCCAGAGGCTTCCCCCGCCACTCGACCCAACTCACCACCAGATGGTGATCAGTTGACAACTCCGCCCCTCTCTTTACCCGAGTGTCCAAAACATACGGCCTCAGGTCCGATGATAGGATAACGAAATCGATCATGGACCTTCTGCCTAGGGTGCTCTGGTACCACGTACACTTATGAGCATCCTTATGTTCGAACATGGTGTTTGTTATGGCCAATCCATGACTAGCACAGAAGTCCAGTAACAAACCACCACTCCGGTTCAGATCAGGGGGGCCGTTCCTCCCAATCACGCCCCTCCATGTGTCTCCATCATTGCCCACATGTGCGTTGAAGTCTCCCAGCAAGACTAAGGAGTCCCCTTCAGGAGCCCCATACAGGACTCTTTCCAGGGTCTCCAAGAAGGCCGAATACTCTGAACTGCTGTTGGGTGCATAAGCACACACAACAGTCAGAGTTTTCCCCCCCATAACCCGCAGGCGTAGGGAGGCGACCCTCTCGTCCACTGGGGTAAACTCCAACAACGAAGCACCTAACCGGGGACTTGTGGGGACCCCGGGCTTCCTCCGGGCCGGGTATCCTCACTTCTTGTTTTTCCTTTCATGAGGTCTTTTGAACCAATCTTAGTCTGGCCCCTTGCCTGAGACCAATTTGCCATGGGAGACCCTACCAGGAACACAAGGTTCCAGACAACACAGCCCCCAGGTTCATCAGGGCACACAAACCTCTCTACCACGGTAAGGTGCTGGTTCTTCAGAGAGGATCTTAATATTTAACAAACTATTAATGTGTTATACCAGATTAACGGAAATAATCTCAGCTAACTGACGATACAAACCATGTTTACCAAAACAAAACACAAGTCTCATAAGAAGCATCTAAATGACCCATGAGCGAAAGATGCTAACGGACATTGGCACAGAACTCAAGATAAAAGTACCCTTATTACTTATCGTAGCTGCATATATAAGATATCCGATTAAAGATGAGACTCCACAGATTATGTAGGTATATAGTATCATCACTGAGTGATCCGGACTCGCGACAGGGGAAGCAAATACAGTCATCACAACACGTACCTTTACAGAGCTTCTAGGGAGATCGTCTCACCACCGTAGCTGTCAATCTGATCAAAAGACGTGTTCAATGGCATTAAAATGAGAAAAAACGCGGCTGAATCGGTTAATCCATAGGTTTTTAACGTCTATGTATAAAAAAATGATTGAATTTATAATCCATAATTCCATTTTTATGTAAAAATCGGAGAGCAAATGCTAGCTGCTAATGGTAGCCACCACAGCTAGCTGCCGCTTTAAATGTTCCAACATAGCCGTTGTGCTTGTGTGATATGCCAACTCCATTTGGCAAAGACTGCAAATGACAATATCTTTGCGTTTTGGACTAACTTTAAAATATTCCCATGCTTTTGAAGACCTAGGGCGAGATGTTTTCGTTTGAGGGCTTCGTGCGCAATCCTGTGAGGAGGAGGTGGTAGCCGTTTCAGTCTCCATTGTGTTTGAAGTGCGATTGCGAACTGCTTGTTGCTTTGTTTACACACCCACGTGTGTGTAGCGACGCGTCAACGCGGAAATATGTCGTCGACGATATTTTGAAGTCGGCGCTACAGCACTACTGTCTATAAAGTATAGGGCAGAATGTCTAAATCCTACCCGGATACAGCCATGTTATTTTCTAATTGGCTGTTCGATAGCTTACATTCTTTTGATTGGTTGATGCGTGGCTACAGTGATTCTGTACTAGTTTGTTTACAAAATTGCGGCGCAACTTGGTGGGCGGTACCCTGGAAAGAAATCTCTGCATGAGAAATACAAGGTGTGGCGTGTGAGCGTGTGAATGGAGTGGAATGCGTGTGTCTCACGCCAAATGCGTGAGACTTGAGAGCCCTGTAGATATGTGATTTATTGTATGGATTTAATTTTTATTATAAGCCATAAACCATAGCAATTGAAAGTCATAGACCAACCACACTGACACCAAGACATCTTGCAGCATGAACACTCAACCCAGTCTCATGGCATTTCGTGTTCACCAACACGATTTTTAATCTATTGATTCGTGTTCACCAACACGATTTGCCCCTTTTTTTCGTGTTGCACAGCACGATTTTAAAAGCAATGTATTTCTACTGGTAATGTGTTTCGTGCCTGCAGGCTGCAGCACGTCTTTTTCTCCGGTTGGGTCTTGGAAGACCAGAAGCTGTGTGGTATATACACGGTTCGGCTGCATTACATATTACAGATCTGCCGTAGTTCTTTATTTATAGAGCCCTGATGAGAAGACCTTTGGAAAAACTGAGAAAATGCCGCCGAAACTGAATACTTGACGTGGATCATAAATATATCAACAATTAAACAACATCTTCAATTTCTCTTCACACAATACGTCAGTATCAACACTAATTCGGCTGACTTTTACATTTGATCTAATTCATAGATAGCTTATATTTACACCAGAACAGTGCACAGCTGATATAAAAGGACTGTAGTTTTTAAAGATATTACTGATTTTCTTTGAATGTAAGAATGTAAATACTGAGTCTGAAATAGTATAGCAATATGCTGTAAAATGATGTGAAAGCATGCATAAAACTATACATCTTCAGATGTTGTACATACACACTAATAATACAAAGTTATTATGGCTGTGTGTACCTTGTGTGCACCTCCTAGTGGTTAAAGCACGTTATTGAATTATTGTTTTTATTTGATTACAACAATATTAAGACTTAAGACTGTCATAGGGGGAACGTATACATATAGAAATATAGAATATAAAAAATCAAGAAGATACTATAAGTGATCTCTACAATAAAACAGTTTAGTGCAGGATGTACAAAGATATTAATAGGAGGAGGTGCAAAACAGAAAAACGGATTAACCTTTATTTAAACATTAAATAACAGATTAAGGTCTTCTTTTAAATAAGACAAAAACTTTGGGGGTATCTATCTACAGATAAATATTAAGCCTGACAAAGTACTTAACGTCTAATATATTGCTTTCCTGCAATGTTAACTATGTTGAAGCACTTATTTTAACTGATATTATACACATTAATTATACTCTTATGTATGTAGATAGAATAAGAAATGTGCAGAATATGACAGTTTAATGGTGGAGGTACACACATATTGATAGATGTCTTGTAATGCACTTTTGAGGAACCTGTGACCCAAGTTTTTCATTCATTGCATAACTACACCGTAGTTGTGTATGATATGTCAATAAACCTTTGAAAATCTTGAAAGGGATGTGCAAAATAGCCATAATATATAGTCTTTAATTAACTATTAGTAGAGAATAACGAGTAATGAATATACTTTATTACTTGTTTCCATTCATGTCAATTGCAGATACATGTTTAGTCTTCTCAAGCACCAACTATCAAATATCTCTCCTGATTGTTGGCACTTGACAATCACCTTACCTGAATTTTACTCAGGTGTAACTAAAGTCTGATTTAAGGGTTGTTTATATTTCACATAATTAATCAGAATCTGCAAAGTAAATGCAGTGGAGTAAAAATACAAGGTTAACCTCTGAATTGTAGTGGAGTAGAATTACAAATGAGCATGTGGGTATATATTTATGCTGCGCATTATGGACACAAGCGATTTTCACCCATTTATTAATTATATGTTTTACATTTGATAACACCAATGTGTTTAATACTGGCAACTTCTAATTGTGGGAAAAACGAAAACGTTCAGTAGAGACGTCCCATAGAACATTTTGCGAAACACAATAGCCAGCATGTGTAGTTCTGGGGGGGTGTTCAATTCCAGTTTTGGATAGGCTGGCGTGGTTTCGTTCCATTTCACACAGCTGTTTGACGTTCTGCATAACCTTACGGGGACTGTAGTCCTAAACGATAGCTGGGGATTATGGGTAGTGTAGTGTCTTCGGCCATCCTAAACTCAGAAATGTTGACAATCGCAATGATGCTCGAAATGTCCCTTATAGGCCTACGTCTGTTTCCGGTTATTTTTATTTTGAAATTCAGTTCCTGACGGACACCAAAAAAGCCCGAGATTATGGAATTAAACCAATAAATAAAAGCAAGGATAATTGTGTGTTATTGGTGAGTAAATAACAGTGTGTTATTTTGAAAAGAATAACAAATTAGAAGGAACAAAATATTTAAAAATACAGATTTCAGTATTCTGAGGCTGAGCCCCATTTATCTTCCTCACAGACGGCAACAAAAGTCCGAAATTATACGATGTAAAATAAAAGCAATAAGTGTGGCTTGATATTGAGTAAGAACATGTTTTTATGAACCACACAGCTTCGGGTCTTCCACGACCCGACCGGAGAAAAAGACGTGCTGCAGGCAGTAGAAATACATTGCTTTTAATATCGTGCTGTGCAACACGAAAAAAAAAGGGGAAAATCGTGTTGGTGAACACGAATCAATAGATTAAAAATCGTGTTGGTGAACACGAAATGCCGTGAGACTGGGTTGGAACACTAGGACGACATCTAAAGTTTGTGCAGTTAAAATATATTGCTGAATCCAACATGGAACGCTCATACAAGTAAATTAAACAATAAAAAATGATCGGTTAGGATGTGTTTACATACTAATGGCTCAACAGTGTCAGAGCATATGCCCTCCATGTGACTTTCATCTGCATTAGCTGCTAAGGGCAGGGATGTCTTTCTGACATGCTGTGTCCAAACAAAAGAGCGTGAGTCTCTGGGTGTGTTCCTTTTCATTTATTATAAACAGTCAAAACTATTGCCATAAATGATGCTTTTGCAGTACTGAACCAAACATAAACAATTAAAGGCAACATAAATGAAATGCTCTCTACACTCCCCCTCTGTTACGAACAAAAGCTAGGGATTAACTGGTAAGCAAGTGTTGCATACACTCCACACAGCACACACACCCACAATTGATTACAGAGTGGAATAGAACATGCAACCTAAAACATTCTTCGCCCCATTCTTATCATCGTACATTGTATGTCTAGGTTTAGTTTTAGTCCTATTTGTTATCCTTGTATGAGATGAAAGGTTTTATGTTATTATTCTCATAATTATTGTATTCATTATTAAGTGTTATTTGGTATCATGAATAACCAAATAGTAAAATGTAGAATACATACAACGATTCATAGAGGCTCTACCATATGAAATAAATAACCTAGATAATGAGGAATTTGTATAAGCTACTAGTGCCCGTTCAAGTTCTGAAAGTCAAAATAAATGGTGGAAAGCATCAGGACGCTGAGCTTCCTGAAGACTGTCTCCCCACTGTGCAGAGCCAGCAAACATTTCAACCCAGCTATTCCAATTTACTCCCATAATTGGCTGTCTGCGCAGAGAGAAAGTGGCCATATCTCAGGGTTTTCCTCCTTCCTTCCCTGTAATTAGAAAAGGGAAATAGTCCGTTCCTTCAATTAAACAACAGTGCAGCAAGAAAAAGGACTGCCCTCGTTTTGTAGAACAGACTAAAGGAGCAGCACTCTCCCAGCAAAATAAATACGGCACTGCGTAATGAGCTAAGTGCCGTGTGTGCATTGGGTAAATATTGGTTGTTATTTAAGCTGGTTAATATAATTGATGATCTAATTTGTTAGAGCTGGGTGGAGACTAAAGGACAAAGAATAAACTGCTGCTTCTTTCCAAGCTCCTAAATGTGATTTCCGTCTGATATGTTTCACATTATGTTTTCTACAAAAAGAAAATGTTGCTGAACTGCGTTTGATGATCTGAGTAGTTTTGTTGAGAAACATAAGGAATCCTTATTAAAGCTAATTCAAACTAAAATAATTGACAAGCTTTTGCCATACACTAAATGTCACAGCTAGGTACGCATGTGTTTTTTTTAACAAAAATAACGCCACTAATTATTTGAACGCGATTAACGGATGTGTATTTTTTGTCCTCGGCCGCCCCGTAGTTTCAGAGCGCATCGAGTTTAAAATACCATCTACAAGCTGATGCTGACAGCCCCGCTCCTGCTGCCCGCTTGCAGCAGACCACACTTCCACGCTCACCGGCAGGCACCGACTGGCCATCGGGAGGACCGGGAGGGTGTGTGTATGTGTGGCAGAGTCCTGCAGAGGTCTGATTTTCAAGACCCGCTCCCGCCATACCGTGCAATACCGAACCCGCCCCGCTACCCGCACATATTGCCAATTAGTTCCGCAACCCGACCCGTCGGCACAAGATCCGCAACCTGACCCGAACCCGCATAGCCTAGCCTATATATGAGCAGTGAAAATGTGCAATTATTAACACATGCAGTTGCATATTTGTCTCAAAAAGCGTGGGATGTTGGTTATTTTCTCCATCTAGGAACCAAAAGCCTCCCAGGCGTTGGATTTCGTTCTTGAGGAAGTGTTATTGAAAATGCTGTATTCTTCGCTAGAGAGCTTCACCTCAGCCATTTTGAATGTGGCGGGCTCAGCAGCAGATTGATGCGCTGCAGAGGTTATGATTATGCACGTTCCCGCGGGGGAGAAGTCTGAGGATTTAAACATTAAACGAAATTATTATTATTTTAATATATTTATTATGCAATACCCGCGACCCGACCCGATCTTTGTTTTACCCAGAACCGAACCCGGAAAAAAGCGTTTGAAAAAATACCTCCCGCGAATCACTTTTTTTGCGGGTTACTCGTCGGGTACCCGATGCAGGACTCTGATGTGTGGCGTGAGCGAGAGAATGTGCACACCTTCCGTGTATTGTTGTTGTTAGCATCTGGTGCTAGCTAGCTGCGCTAACGGATATAAGGAGCTGTTTAAATCAAAACAGAGGAGCGACATTTCGCCGACAACTGCGCCGAGCACGGATAGTGCGCGCAACATAATTGCAGCGTCCAGGCAGCTCCCGTTCGAGCATATGCCTTGAGTTGCACATAGCTCCAACGATCCATCACACACACACACACACACACACACACACACACACACACACACACACACACACACACACACACACACACACACACACACACACACACACACACACACACACACACACACACACACACACACACACACACACACACACACACACACACACACACACACCCACACACACACACACACACACACACACACACACACACACACACACACACACACACACACACACACACACACACACACACACACACACACACACACACACACACACACAGTATTGTATTATTGTATGAGAGAGGTTCCAGGTTGAATTGAGGCGAATATTTGTAATGTTCAGAGGTTGTTGTGTTTAATATTCATGAGAATATTTGTCATTGTTCAAATGATAAACAAACATTTGCATAAAGCATATTTGTCCACTCATATGTTGATAAGAGTATTAAAAACTTGAAAAATATCCCTCTAAGGTACATTTAGAACAGATAAAAAATGTGCTATTAATCGCGATTAACTCTTTAACATTAAAGCGACTTACATACTCAATACTGTGAACAATCCTCACAGGAGCACTTTGGGGTGAAGTGTCTCAGGGACACAACGACATGCTGACTCTGCAGGGGGGTTTGAACCTGTGACCCTCTGATCCGAACACCAACACACAAACCACTGCACCACACGCCTTCCTAGGCATTGTGTTGACACAGTGGATGGGTGGGTCCTGTACACATGCACATGCATATATGAATGTGCCTGGGTATACGTGCAAAAACAAACAATCACTACATTTCCATTCCAACAAAACAATCATATACATCTTTAGCCTGGGAGAACAACGGAAAAAGACAAATACCTACTGTTTCAATGTTTTTTTGAATTGCTCTCTGCAAATGTACCTTTAAAGGTGGGGTAGGTCCGTTTCAGAAACCGGCTCGAGATACACTTTTTGTTATATTCCATGTAATGCTCTTAACATCCCAATAGCAATGAATATCTGAAGTGCTTTGACAAAAACTCCATAAAAAAAATGCATCTGTGGAAGCCGTAGCACTGTAAAAAGTACGATTGCCGTCCTGTTTGTCAGCCTTCCATCTTGTGCACGCACAAATGTATCTCGTGCCCTCATTGGGCGTGCCGTCATTGGGCGTGCATTGCAGCAGTACTTCAATGACTCGCCAGCAACAGGCGGCCACTTTCACCAGTCTGCTGACGTCATGTGCGCGTTCATGTGTGTTGGAGGAGGTGCTCTGTAAGGAAGTCTGAAGGAAGGGGCGGATTCTTTTCGGGTGTGTACTTTCAAATTTTAGTGCACTCGAGCTGGTTTCTGAAACTTACCTACCCCACCTTTAATAATGTAAATATGAAAATAAACCCTTATAATTGCCACTGTATGTACACATTGTATATTCAATTCATAGGCAGAAAATTAAATGATGTATATTTTCATATAAATACAGACACAACCTATTGTCATTCTTAATAGCATATAAAAATGATATAAAAGTGCGTCTTTTGGCCACACTGACACATTATCTGTACTTTCTATCTATAAAACTATTTGTTTAAGTGTAAATTTGGCTCTTTTACCAGTAAAAGAGCAGCCAGAGCTAACATTATTGTCACTCTGAACTAAATCAATGAAGCTTCTTTAAAGGGTAATTTAAGATGTACTCTAGAGACGTGGTGTGTGTGTGTGTGTGTGTGTGTGTGTGTGTGTGTGTGTGTGTGATAAGACTCCTAAATAAGGCTGCTCCTTGAGGGATGTGACATTCTCCACTACAAACAGCAGTAGTGTGCAGAGAGAGTCAGTCAATCAAAGAGACAGACCCCCCCATCCACCCACACCATATAGACAACATAAGCTATTGAAAAATCTCCAGCTTTACTTGATTTCCGCAGAACATATTTTCTTCTTTCACAGCTTTAAAATCACTTGGATAAAGCCCCTCGGTAGTTTGAACAGCCCACTGCACAAAACAGTGGGGGTTTTTCAACATTTATTTTTTAAACCCAATAACTTGTTTAGGTGGCCGGGGCTCAGGGGGAACATTTGTGTATACCAATCAGAGGGTCAGTGGTTCGAAACCAATCCACTGCAGTCAACATTGAAGTTAAAGTGTCCAAAGTAAGTCACTTTAGAGTCAAATAACACGTAACGTACTACTATTAATACTAGTTTTTGTTGGGGAATTCATAGTAATTGGTTTATGTCTGAGGCTCTTTATTTCTCTGCTGAAAATGCTGACACAGTATTACTGTTCCTACACACACCGACATTCCTCTGCAGTGCAGTTTCAGAGTGTGCATTCGTAACTGTGTTCGTCTGATTGTATTTCCATTTGTGGTTGTGTGGTCTTTTCTTCCTGCCACGCATGGCGGAGCAAGGCAATCGAAGACTGGTGGCATCGGTCATTCAGTCTGCGCTGGAACTCAAATGTCAGCAGCAAAGGCTGAAACCTGCATCGATGAAATAATGTGAAAGCAGGGCGTGTGTTCGGCTGTGGAAATGTCCGCCACCGACTCACTGAGGAGCAGAACTGCTGTATTCAGCTGACTTCAATACATCAGAACCTGCACTGATACTTCCTTAGCTCTCTGTAAGTACAAAATAATCCCTTAAAACTTTAATTGTTATGCGGATGGTACTCAACTATATTTATCAATCAAGCCTGATGAAATTAATCATCTAAATAAAATTCAAGACTGCCTCAAGGACTTAAAAACATGGATGACGTTATATTTTTTGATGTTAAACACGACCAAAACTGAAGTTATTGTACTTGGCCCGAAGAATCTACGAAACAAATTATCTTAAGATATACTAACTATGGATGGCATTAATTTGGCCTCCAGTGAGACTGTAAGGAATCTTGGTGTTATATTTGATCAGGATTTATCCTTTAACGCCCACATACAATCAATTTCAAGGACCGCCTAATTCCATCTACGCAACATTGCAAAAATCAGGCATATCTTGCTTCAAAATGATGCAGAGAAACTAGTCCATGCATTTGTTACTTCAAGGCTGGATTATTGTAACTCTTTATTATCAGGGAGTACCAAGAAGTCAGTCAAGTCGCTTCAGCTGGTTCAAAATGCTGCAGCTCGTGTACTAACCAGAGTTAGGAAAAGGGACCACATTACTCCTGCTCTGGCTGCCTTACACTGGCTCCCTATAGAACACAGGATAGAATTGAGATTATTCTCGCCTACAAAGCCCTTAATGGGCAGGCACCATCTTACCTTAAAGAACTCATTATACCCTACTGTCCTACTAGGGCATTGCGTTCCAAGAATGCAGGGTTGTTGGTTGTTCCTAGAGTCTCTAAAAGTACAATGGGAGCCAGAGCCTTTTCTTATCAAGCTCCACATTTGTGGAATCAGCTTCCAGTTTGTGTTTGGGCGGCAGACACCCTATCCGTTTTTAAGAGTGTGCTTAAGACCTTCCTTTTTGATAAAGCTTATAGTTAGGGCTGATTAGATTCAGCCCCTAGTTTTGCTGATATAGGCTTAGTTTGTTGGGGGACATTTTACTTCTTCCTTCTCTCTGTCTATACCTGTGTACTGCATGGGTTCCTCCTGGGCAGTAGGCGGCGCTGGAGAGTTGGTCGTCTGGAAACGCTGCTTGGAGAAAAAAGGACTGGCCTGAGACTGCCCTCTCTGGCCTGGCGGAGAAAACACAGCTCTCGACTTCTCCCTTTCTCTCTCTACGAGGCGAGTGTCAATTCTTATTGCCATAGCAATGAAACTATCCAGGTCAGAGGGAAGCTCTAGAGGAGCCAACTGGTCCTTGATGGGGCCAGACAGTCCATGGCGAAAAGCGTCGAAGAGGGATGAATCATTCCAGCCGCTGTCTGCAGACAAAGTGCGGAACTCCACGGCGTAGTCGGAGACACGTCTCCCTCTCTGGTGTAAATCCATTAGAGCTCTCGCTGCTTCCCTGCCTGGAGTTGTGTGATCAAATACTTTGCTTAAAGTCTCTGTAAAACCTCTCAGGGAATTACAGACTGGGGAATCTCGAGCCCACTCCGCCGTAGCCCACGCCTCCGCTCTGCCGGTGAGGTGGGAAACGATGTAGGCTACCTTAGCCCGTTCAGACTGGAAGGAAGATGCTTGCAGCTCGAAGTGCAACCCACACTGGACCAGGAACGCACGACAGTTATCCGAGTCTCCGGAAAAACGCTCTGGTCTGGAGAGGTGAGGAACCGAAGGCAGCGGTGTCGGCACGGTGGCAGGAACAGGACCGGGAGCTGTAGCCGGATCCGACGCTGGAAGCGGAGTAGCAGAGCGTTGTGGATTGAGATGTGCCACCAGCTGCTAGATTTGATCTGCCAGCTGGCAAACCTTGCTGCCGATGGATGACTGGAAACCCTCCTGCCGATCCGACAATTCTCTTACTCCCTGGCAGACAGCGGTAAGTTGTTCATCTTGTAGGTTAAGACGAGCCCCCTGGGACCGCAAATTCTCAGAGTCGGCTGAGTCCATGGTTCTGGCCAGTTCGTACTGTAACGACTGAATGAACACAAGTGGAGGACTCAATAGCACGACTCGGAGACAGAGGATTAGGATGCAAAAAGGTCTTTATATCCAAGGTTCGGTACACGGGAATCAGATACTAGAAAAACACTGCTGGAACGCTAGGAATAACTAAGACGAACTGGCACTGAAGGGACTGTGGATGCAGACTAAATAGACAGAGGGAGAGATGATAATGGGGCACAGGTGAGGCTAATTAGGGAAGGGAAGCAGGTGGAGTTCAATCAAGGGCAGGAAAGCTGAGACTGAAATGAGAGAAACAACAATGAGAACAGGAACAATAACAAAAACATCAGCATGCTGGCTAAACCCTTACAGTGGATTTTTCCTTGTACGATGTGATGGTCTAAGGACAGAGGGTCTAAGGACAGAAGGAGTCATATTGTCATACAGATATTCTGTACAAACTGTGAAGTTCACTGAGACAAATGTAACATTTGTGATATTGGGCTATATAAATAAAAATTGATTGATTGATTGATTGATTGATTGATAAAGAGTCTCTAACTTATTTTGGGTTTTGGAGTCATCTATCTATCTATCTATCTATCTATCTATCTATCTATCTGTAATATGCCATATTTAGACATTGTTCAATTACATTTTTGCCACATCTCTATATACTACATTATTTCAACAACAATATGTTTGCGTGATTACTGCTTTAGTCAATGATACAATACGATACAATGTACTTTATTGCCCCATAATGACATTTGTTCTGGACTCTGTCCTGCAGTTCCGCATACATGTACTGCATTTTTTTTTAAATTAAAAGGCCATCTGGGTCTTTGTGGTTGTTTTTGTGCAGGAGGTATTTTATTCATTAAATAGGCCCTTTTATGATTTGTAGGGTGTTATGTAGGTTTATGTGCATGTAAATGGTCTTCAAAGGCTAAAATCCCTGTGTTCCCTCCAGAGTTCCCCCCGACTGAAACGCCTCCATTGGACTCCTTCACGCTTCTATTGGCTAGTGCTCCAACACATCCATATAGCATGGAGATATGTCACAGTAGAGACTCTACATACTAATATACACCTGTCGTGAACATGAGCAGAATAGGGCCCCTTTAATAGTAGTCAGTACGAGTGAAATATCCTTTTATAAAACAGAAATGCAACATGGATGAAGTAAAAAAAAACATGGATGATTTTATATTCAGTGGCGGTTCTAGACCAATTTGACTGGGGGGGCCACTGGGGGGCCAGTTATTTTGCTGAGGGGGGCACAATAAATGCAGGACGAAAAAGAGAACTAGACAGTATGAGGTAATTGCGCATAAGAAAACAATGTAATACAGTTATTGGTATTTGTTTCAGTACACTTATTTATTTCAGATATATCTTACTGTTAGCTTCAGCTTAAGTTATAGTACAATGTTTGCACTCACACCATATTTATATAAAAATAAAGGCAATGAACAGTTGCATCTCTACTTTACATCTACAATTACACGGATACAATAGTTTAACTCACCTTCAATTATTGTGGTAGTCTCTCGAAACGTAGGTTTCAATCAGTCTTTCTTGGATGCAACAGCCTCTGATGATCCGAGATGAAAAGTGTTTGTTTTTCGCGCGCTTCAGCCGGACAGTGAAAGTAAGTGCACCGCTCTAATGGGTCCTGAGTGCACCGCTCTAATGGGTCCGACTAGAATGACGAATAACGTTAGTTCCATAATAAATCATACATTTTTCATTTTTTTCACTTTTCATTTTTAGGGGGGCCAAAGGGGGGTCAGAGGTCAGTGTTAGGGGGGCACTTCCCCCCCTGCCCCCCCCCCCCCCCCTAGAACCGCCCCTGTTTATATTACAAGCTAAATAAACAAACAGGCAAAAATCGAAAGATCGGATATTATAAAAACTGAACTTTTAATTATAAGACTTTCCTTCTTGTCCTATGTTACCAAGCATTTCTGTCTGTGTGTTTCGTTTAGTTTATTGTAAGCATGCAGAGACTGACCGACAGTCAAATGTAATAACTCAACAGGCAACCTGACATGTATAAATAAGAGTATATCAGATGTAAATTATTTGCAGTGTATTCTGCATCTGACTCCAATGGATCTGCTGACACAAATAAAACAACATTTGATCAATTCAATTCAATCATAAAACAAGGGCTTGAATTACATGGAAGCGTTAACAATATATCTTCTTGTTTGCATTATAATCCTTCAGGTTTCTCCTCAACCCTGAGGACCTTATGGTTGTGTATCATTAAAATCACCAGGACTGTCAGAAACAATCAATATTCCACGCTGAAGTACAATATACAGCTAGAATTTTCCATTTGATGTCCACAGATGGCATTTTGAATTTAAAATGCTCATATGTGTGATGTAGCTCCAGTAAAGTTAGAGCAAGCAATTACAGAAATATATGTAATTTTGTCAAATACAATGGAAAGAAAGTATCTGTTGTGACTATAAGATCTAATTGTATAAATGTCTTATGTTCAACAGAGAAAAGCCCATTCATCTTAATTCATTAGGATGAAGGGAGAGACCTGAAACTCAGAAAGCAAATAAAGCAGAAACTATTTGAAAGACTAAATCCCCTTTGGTAAGAGAGAAACTGTCCCCTTGTGATTTCACTCTGATATCAGCCTGACAAATGCCGGGTAAAATTAAACTTCGCAGAAAACACAGTCAGCACCTGGAAGTCAGACGCAATGAGAATGACAGCAGAGCATCGGCCACCTGAGGATGGTAGAGAGCAGCTATAGGTGAAGGAGTTCAAGTACCAAATTTAACTGCAGAACAAAAGCAGGGATCCAAAAAGACTGAATAGACAACCAGGACTTAAATACAAACAAATCAAACAAAGAGGTTGAATTTCAGGTAAAATCCCGGGACCAGGAGAGGAGCTGATTGAAAGACAGATGAGGCCGATTCAGAGAATGTGTTTAAATGTGCCAGACTCTGGGAGTATGGAAGCACCAACACATCCTGTGTAGACAGGAAAATAAAGAAAGAGCAACACATGGTGTGAGGGAATAATTCTGTTATCTCTCTTAAGGAATGGGAGGCTCCAGCTATCTTGATAAACCAGTTTATGACCGGTCAACTCTTGGTCACGAAATGGTTTACGGTTGTGAGAACGCTGGCTTCTCCACAGACAGGTGATTCAGTGTCTCCAGATGTTGGGGCTATCTCCAGTAGGGCTGAACGATTAATCGATTTTAAATCGAAATCGCAATTTTAAATGATGCGATTATCAAATCGCAAAGCCTGCGATTTCTTTTAACTTTTTATTTTTTTAACAATTTTTTTTATTTTTTATTGTGTGTCAGTCATCCACACCAATCAGAAGTGCTGTGCTCCACATGTACCAGCCATTGTTAATCATTCAGAAGTAGCCCATGATAGAAGGTGAGAGACAGATTGATCCAATCACCTGCCAAGTGCTTTTGAAAGTGCCTGCCCTTTCCAAATGGCTTCCAATGGAGCTTTAGATGCTTTGGTGAAACCAACCATCTGAGTCAGGTTAGTAATGCTCCATCACCTGTTTCTATTACAGGGTGAATCTTAAACTGAAGCTTGACTTTAACACTAGAACCGCCAACGGGTACATTTTACCCGCAGCTGTTTTTTTATTGTATGTAACTTTTTTTCAATAAAATATTAACGTCTCCCAGTCCGTGACTTTTCCTGAAAGTGTGTTATGTAACACCCTGTGTTGTTAAAAATTGTCAATATGAAGTCAGATTGAAAAAATCGCCAGCGGGTAATATTTACCTCATAGAAATGCAGCTCTCCTCGCGCTATTGATTTTGCGATCAAAATGATCAAAATACTAAGGAGGGAAGATATTTTCGTTTGGAGGGGAAGCTCGCGAGTGTGTGCGTGTGTATACGTGTGTGTGTTTGTGCATTTTTGCGTTTGTGTGTATTGTGTTTGTTTCCCAGAGAAAACCCTCACGAGAAACACCGGCTGTTGTTATGCCTGCTGTGACATCAAGTTACTCCGTTCTCCGCTTGTAATTATGCCGAAGCTTCAAAGTTATATTTATCATCTGAATTTGCCGAAACAAGTTTAATATTCTGAAAGCCAAGACTTTAATTTAAATCAGATGAAAACAAACTGTAACGGACCCTGCCGTGTTATCTATGATTACTATACTCTTACGTTCATAATTTCAGCCGGAGGGAGGGGGGGCGGCACTGCTGGAAGAGCAGATTGCGAGTGAGAGGTGCTTGTCTTCGTCCCTTTACAAGCTTCAAAAATGTATTTATCGTGTGATTTTGGAAATAAAAGTTTCATATTCTGAAAGCCAAGACTTTGTTTGTTTAAAATCAAACAAAACACCCGAACCCTGAAAAAATAGTTTTTTACGTAAATCCACGTTTACTCTGAAATGAGCCGTTGCTACTTCCGACTGATTTTGATAGAGCGGGTCACATAATATAAAAAACTGAGAGTCCACAGATTATATTGGTATACATGTCATCCCTGTGCGATCAAAACTCACCGTTCTGTATGGTACATTGTACCTTGGAAATCAATAGCGGGTAAACTTTACCCGTTGGCGGATATAGGTATACAGCGACCTCTGGCGGTTCTAGTGTTAAAGCAACCCAACGGAAGTTTCATGTAAGTTTAGTTCTTTCACTCGTAGCTCGGGCTGCGAGGGTGCTAGAGACGGGAGCACGTTGATACGACCTTCCTAGCCGGAGTTATGGCCGCATTTTACAATAAACTTCCGTTGGGTAGCTTAAAAACAAATATCGCAATTCGAATTGCAATCGCAATATTTGTCAGAAAAATCGCAATTAAATTAAATCGTGGAGCCCTAATCTCCAGTGCCCCAATATGTTGATTAGCTCTCTGTAAACTAGTTAAAAGGTATATCAAGAGAGAGAGGCTGGGCAGAATTGACCCACCCGTGCAGTCAGAACCTCTGGCTGCTGTGACTTGTGATGTCAAATTCTCCGGCCGATACTTGTAATAAAACACCAGTGTTTGACATCAAAGCTCCAACTCTCCTCGTGTCTCTCTGAGTCCTGACTCTCCATTGCTGCAGAAGTTTCCCTTACAAACTGGCGTTGTCGGCAGGATACCAACAAATCTTCAGAACTAGTAAGTGTAATTTAAAATCCACATTTGGACATTGCCTTACCAGAATCTGTGATTGACGGTATCCTAAAATTACCTGTGAAACTGAGCAGTTGTGTTTCGTTTTTGGTTAATGAACATTTGGGGATAAAAAACCCAGGGGATCTGTGTCTGGAGACTTTTGTCCTGGCTGATTTCCTCTGTGTATGTTGCTCGGGACGGAAGTACCATACAAGCATGCACAGCTCATGTTTAGAGAAACCTTAAAGAAAGGCATCAGTAAAGTGGAACTTCTGTAAGAAAGCAATGTAAAGATTTGTATTGGACAAATCGCCGAATTCTGGGGGGTTCAGCGGCCAACACTAGCAGTTAAAAATAAGCAGCCAGAGATATCCCCCCCATCGCCTCTGTGAGCACGGCTCCAGGAGCAGCCGTGGGTGTGTGTGTAAATATCCCCCCGTGGCTGGAGGGGTGCAGCTGAGAGGGAGAAAGTCACAGCTTTGTGTCTATAGCTTTAACTCACACCACCGCCGTCTCTATGAAAAACGAAATGATCTAAAAGCACTCGTTGTTTGTGACTGTCTTCTACATGCTGGTAAGGCTGGGGCAGCGCGAGGTGCGTGCATCACCCGATGCGCCACAGTTCCTTACCTTGCTGGAGGAACGTTCCCTACATTTCTGGAGGAGCGTTCCCTACATTGCTAGAGGAACTGTTGGCGGTCCGGGGTGCATACATAAAATGATAGGCTAATTGATCACGGGTGGTCAGTGGCAAGCAAGTGTAGAACAAAACTGTATTTCATCGTTGTGATGAACTCGATGGCGGGTGTATAGGCTGGTCATGTAGGACTACAGTTAACTGTGCTGTTGTTGGAGAGAAAGGGTAGAGGAAAAAAGTCTATGCGCTCCTGATCGGGGGGGCATAGCGTCACTAGAATAGAGTAGTGGTGTTGCAAGAGGATAAGCTAGTTATCACTCTTGGACGATCTTCAGGCACGATCTAGGACTTGTATACAAGGGTGGACGCACGAGTCAAGGCGCCCCACTATATAATTCCCCACCCCCTCTGATACCTCTTAATTTGGACTAAATTGAGCTGGATGAACTTTGCTGTTGTGCTGGTGTTTATTGCGAGTTCATGTTTGTGTGTCTAATTGTTTGTATGGGGGTCTATATTGGTTTGCCTACCCGCCGTCTTGTGTATGCTTTGTAACAACTAATAATGAATCAGTCCATAGCCAGGGTAAAATGAACTAAACGTTAGTTATCTCACCAAAAGTAAATGACTTGAGAAAAATAAATAATGTAAAGATGTAAAGCAAAATTATATATTATAGTATAAATGTGCTGCAAATGTGCTGCAAAATGAAAATAAATAGCAAAAGAGTGTTGTATGTCCTGCATCTGAGTATGCAGAGGAAAATGTAAACAAGAAGCACACTGTTCAGGGTGTGCGCTGTAGGTGTAAGAAGAAAATAAGATGATATTGCTTTAACAATACATTTTAAATTGTATTGGTGGTATGTTAAGATATCGTTGTGACCTTGTATAAACCCCATGCCCCGTAAATACCTGCCTGAGGAGATCAGGGTTGCAAAAAAATCTGTCTGCTCAATTAGGTCAATGTTGTATTATTTGTTTCATTTATTCTTAATCTATGTATTGTATGGTAATAATGAATAAAAACGTAATGTATTGAACACATTCTGAAACAAAGCAGATAAGACAGAACTAGACTCAGACATAATACTAATTATTATTGAAACCTTTTGCGCTGTTGCTGCAAAATGGAAACTTTGTTGATTATCTATTCCTACTGGCCACTGGAATCAGATAATTAATATAAGTTGAAGTTCAATTACAGTTTTAAAAATAGTTTAACATTCTTTATTAAACTGCTTCGCCCCTGATCGCTTATTGAGATAACGTGTGATACCCGATGATATTGTCTCAACCTGATCTCACCAGAATGCGTGACTCCACCACGACTCCTTAACACTGCATTGCGTGGTGGAGTCACGAACTTTGTTACATTTACGTGTCGGCACCACGCAAACAACCCCAATGTAAAGTGAATGAGGCTCCTTTGTCGTGGTGCACACACGCATTTCTACAACGTCCCGCAGTGAGCTTTTATTCTATACAACGTTTTTTAAATCTACTTTATAGCTTGTAGTAACTCACGGGAGGCTTCTTTTATTTTATTTGTATTCAGAATTATTTTTATTTTTCGTCAGAATGTAAAAATTACATTAGTTACAAATTTGTGTTCTTAAAAAACAGTGCATTGTGTGTAATGCAACTGTGATTTTTATTAAATTAGTTAGTTTGTAAGGAAGGCCAGAGCTTCAGCTGTGTCAAATAGATTGTTCCCTTTAGTTAACGTTATTTAAAAGATAATGATCATAACCCCTGTATTGTATTACGAGCGTCCATTCCCATTGGATAACGGAGAATTTTACACCCGGAAGTAAGTAGCCTATTCTCCTTACTGTCGATTGATTTTACAGTGATATCTGCACTACTCATCGACTAAAAAACACCAAATTGTCCTTGTTAATTACACAACATTGATTGGTTTGAATTGTGTACAATGCTTTTGTATTTTCCCCCTTCAATTCGGAGAAACAAATATATTTTCGGAGTTTTAGGATGGCAGAAGACACTACACTACCCAGAATCCTCAGCTATCGTTTGGGACTACACCATGTGCTTAGCTTGACAAACCCCGTGATCAGTCCTGAAGCTATTTGATTGGTTGACCTCCAACTGCATTCCATATGAAAAAAAACGTTTCGTAAAAGAGAAAATCATACTTTATTCAGCAGTGCTTGCTTTACTCTTTGAAAGTCATCACATGAATGCATTGTAATAAATGGTTTGGCTGCATTAAATATTACACATCTGTCGTAGTTCTTTATTTATCTACAGAGATCGGGCATCAGAATAGACCGGAAACTATTATTTTACCGTTCTGTTTTAATTTCACAATAAAGTTAGTAGTAATATTTTGTTTTGATATTATTGTTTTTTATTAACTACTAGACGACTGGGTCATGTTAAGACCATCTTTTTTTTGTTGCTATGGGTTTTTTTCCATCGCTTTTGTGTTACAAATATCAAAACAATAACAAAATAATATTCGTCGTAAACTAAACCGGAAACAGCAGTATATTTTATTTTGTTAACACTGTAAACTTGACAGCCTTTTAACCTATGCTTTTAACCCAAACCACCTACTGGTTAAAGCACGTTATTACACGTTTAGAGTAATTGCAATGCAGGAAGATTGTGTTGCTTTTTAATGACTGTTTAAAATGCCTTTTTCTTAATGTCTTTCATTTTTGTAAAGCACTTTTGAATGTGTTATATTTTATGAAAACATTTAAATATTAAGAGTGCATACAAAATAGTGGGAAAGTAGAAGGTCAATTATATAAATATAGAATAGAAAATATCAAGAAGATACTCAAATAATATCTAGAATAAAACAGTTTAGTGCCTGATAGGAGGATGTGCTAACTAATAAGGCTTTATTTAAAGACATGTGCAGAATATGACAGTGTAATGGTGGAAGTATACACACATTGATAGATGTCTTGTAATGCACTGTTGAGGAACCTGTGACCCAAGTTTTTCATTCATTGCATAACTACACTGTTGTGTATATGATATGTCAATAAACCTTAGAAAATCTTGAAATCTTGAAAGGGATGTGCAAAATAGCAATTATATACAGTCTTTAATTAACTATTAGAGAATAACGAGTAATGAATATGCTTTAAACGGATCTGCAGATACATATTTAGTCTTCTCAAGCACCAACTATCAAATATCTCTCCTGATTGTTGGCACTTGACAATCACCTTCACTGAATTTCATTCAGGTGTAACTAAAGTCTGATTTAAGGGTTGTTTATATTTCACATCATTAATCCAAATCTGTAAAGTAACTCAAATAAATGTAGTGGAGTAAAAATACCAGGTTAACCTTAAAGAAAGCCCTCAGGATTATAAAAGACCCCATCACCCCAGCCACAAACTGTTCTGTCTGCTGCCGTCTGGCAGGCGGTACCGCAGCATCCGGACTAAAACCACCAGACACAGAGACAGCTTCATCCCACAGGCTATACGATTATTAAACACCTGAACTTAGAAATAACATTCATCTGGCTGCTACTTAGAAATTATTTATCTAATATATCATATTCCAATCACTTGTATAGACTCTTATTGCACTATTTCACTATTTTTTTATCTATTTTATTGCGTAGCACTGTTGGAGGAGCCTGTGATCTAAGGGGGGGGGGGGGGGCGACACGTTCGATTCCTGTTTTGAATAGTGTGCCGTCGATGGGTTTCATTCCATTTCACAGTCCTTTTTGACGCTCTGTGTAAACTTCGCGCATCCAATCACAGAGGTTGAGGACTGATCACGGGGTCTGTCAAGCTAAGCACATGGTGTAGTCCCAAACGATAGCTGGGGATGCTGGGTAGTGTAGTGTCTTCGGCCATCCTAAAACTCCGAAAAAAAATTTGTTTCTCCGAATTGAAGGGGGAAAATACAAAAGCATTGTACACAATTCAAACCAATCAATGTTGTGTAATTAACAAGGACAATTTGGTGTTTTTTAGTCGATGAGTAGTGCAGATATCACTGTAAAATCAATCGACAGTAAGGAGAATAGGCTACTTACTTCCGGGTGTAAAATGCTCCGTTATCCAATGGGAATGGAGGCTCGTAATACAATACAGGGGACATGATAATTATCTTTTAAATAACGTTAACTAAAGGGAACAATCTATTTGACACAGCTGAAGCTCTGGCCTTCCTTAAAAACTAACTAATTTAATAAAAATCACAGTTGCATTACACACAATGCATTGTTTTTTGAGAACACAAATTCGTAACTAATGTAATTTTTACATTCTGACAAAAAATAAAAAGAATTCTGAATACAAATAAAATAAAAGAAGCCTCCCGTGAGTTACTACAAGCTATAAAGTAGATTTAAAAAACGTTGTATAGAATAAAAGCTCACTGCGGGACGTTGTAGAAATGCGTGTGTGCACCACGACAAAGGAGCCTCATGCACTTTACATTGGGGTTGTTTGCGTGGTGCCGACACGTAAATGTAACAAAGTTCGTGACTCCACCACGCATTGTGGTGTTAAGGAGTCGTGGTGGAGTCACGCATTCTGGTGAGATCAGGTTGTATTGTCTTCCTGATTGAACTTACGCTGAGCTACATTTCAATCAGGAGAGACGTGATGTACGAAATACATGTTTATTATCGGGACACATGATATGCGGGAATAGTGATTGACGTATTACAACAAGTAACTGTAATGATGTTTTGGAGATTAGGCCCCGGGTTTGCAGGATGATCATTCAGGAGGGAAAGAACCGCTCTGATGAACCTCCAAAAGAAGTGAAGTATGAAGTACGGAGCTGTGAGCAATTCTTACCTTGCGGCTGGGTGCAGAGATCTATGGAGGAAATGAGAGATTAACATGGGGACGTGATGAGCGCCGGAATTGCGGGGTTAGACATGCGCGGACCCACTGGCCGCAACCTGCACCCGCAGGGTTAAACCTAGCGCGGCCCCGTGTCCGCAACCTGCACTTGCAGGATTAGCGTACGCAGACCTGGAGTCATAGCCTGACAGTTACGAGAACAGTAGACACCTATACATGCAGACTTGTTACCACCACCAGTTATAGGCATAATTATCATTTTTAGTGTTTGAGGGACCTTTGGATAGTCCGCACGGCACTAATGTCCGGGCGGATGTAGGATGTGAAGGCAGAGGAAGACCATCGTCCGAGTTGTTGCAGGGATGAGGATGAGACGCCTTGATTAGCAGCGGAGGTAGCTGCGCCTATCCTGAACGAATGCCCCGAGATAATTGGGGTGATAAGCCGGATCTAATGAGAACTTGCTTAAGTAATGTGATGGAGGGACGCTAGTGTTGGATCCAGAGAGTGTAATAATAAATGTGTAAGCGATAGTGGAATCTGAGCGGCCGCTATGCGGATGATCTCATACAGATATTCCCCCCCAAAACGGAGGATGTGCAATGCACGTCTTTAAGGGACATTGTCGTCGTGAGGCCGGCGGATGCCACGTCCAGAACCGTACATGATGGCGTGCCGAAGATTATTCGGTGAGGAAGAGCAATTGTCGTTGGAGATGTTTGCTGTATACGCCTTGACGTTTATGTGGATGCACGCCATTTGGTTAGAGGAACATTAATACCATGAGCTTGATGTGATGCCTATTGTTTAGAGTATAGGTGAGGTCCTGATAATTTATTCCGGTAAATTACTCTGACCTTACTAATTGACCTGACCGAAGTTATTGAGTCTATGTAAGTTTACTGCTTGGCTCAGATCCACCAAACGTCAGCAAGATCTCACCTCTACTAACTCCCCGAAGAACCAGGTTCAATTAACTGCTGTTTCAATTCAGACAACTCTTTTTAATCTGTTTAAGCGATCCCGAAGGATTTTGGTATCAGTGAATGAGGTGTGTTCCTACCTAAGTGTGAGTGTGGCAGGGTGCAGTCTTACCTTTGAAGCAGGAGAGGAGAGCACAGATGTCCTTTAAGTTGTCCCAGTCCAAAAGGTGGGATCAGTTTATTTGAAGAAAAATAGGTCCAAACTAATACAGGGTTTTTACCTTCTCTCTTTACAACATTATAATCATACTAAACAAAACATGATGCTGTGATCATGTTCAAATATGAAACTTTAATTCACAGTCTTACATTTATTACCAAAATGTTTTACTTCAACTGCCCAATTCAGTTGTGACATTTAAAATCTCCCGATAGAATTTAGAGGCATTTCCTCATAAAAAGACCGGTGATGATAAAAAGCACATTCAACTTTTCATTCACCAAATCAATTCACATCGATTCCATACCTTTTTATTTACCGTCACAGATGGCGGGTACTAACATTCAAAAACCCATTCCTATCCGCATGAATTCGGAGGAAGGTCCTCACGGAGGCGGGTACTAATACTCAAACGCTTCTTTCCGTCACAGATGGCGGCTACTAACATTCAAAAACCCATACCTATCCGCATGAATTAGGAGGAAGGTCCTCACTGAGGCGGGTACTAATACTCACAAACGCTTCTCCCATCAAATCATTCCATTCAGCATTCAAAGAAATGCACTCATTCAAAGAAATTCACTCAGCATTCCAACCAAGAAATTCACTCAGCGTTCAATAAAGAAAATCAAGAGATATTTCCCAAGTTTGAGAGAACCTTACCGAGAGCTATTAACCCAGCTCTGAAGGATAGAGCTTACCAGGAGAGAGTATACCAGGGGTTTCCCCCTCTCTCCCCCCCGACATCCAAAAAAGCCAGTCTTTTTATCTCAAAAATACCGGATAGAAAACCCACAAACACCTCCTCTATACCCAACCAACATATTCTATTGGCTCTGGCATAAGACACACCTTCCCAAGTTTGTGTAAAACAAAACATGACTAGACATATTCTATGACTATGACATAACCACCTTTTTGAGGCCTCAATGTGTTTCTCCTTAAGTCCGGAGCCCCCCTCCCTGCTGTGAGAGGAGAGGAAAAAACTGCCTACTCTCTTATCAGAGAGTAGGGCATACATCATTGTTAGGCCTTACACTCAACTAAACAAACCACTTTGTTTTGTTTATGCTGTAAATATAGAAAAACCTAAAATATGAAGCATTTTCATTGTGGGTTATACAAGAATATAATTGATTATATTTGATTATAACTAACTTTCGTTTTAAGTATTCAACATACTATGAAGCTGCTGGGACTCCCAGCAGCTTCTACTGAAGCCAGTCCCCAACTCCGGGGACTTCCGGCCGGGGACTTTGGGCGGCAGTATACGCCGTGAAGTGGTTGGCGGCCTGCCAGTAAACCCGAAGCAGAAGAAGAAGAAGTGACGTCAGCGGCTTCATTTGCCTAATCCACCGCCAGGGACTTTTTCTGGTGTGAACGCGATCTGTACTTAGTTCATGCGAACTAAAGAGTTTGCATGAACTAAGTTCGCATGAACCTTTGTGGGAAAAGTACCGCAGTGTGAACGCGGCTAGTGAGACAGACCGGATTCCAGTTTGGGTTTTAACATCCCTTCTCCATCGAGTGAATTTCTGTGGATTTATTCGCTACTCTGCGGCGGATAAGTACTCCGCCACAGGTCTGCAGAACACACGACTCCCTGAATGCATCCTCACACAACATGCAGGAGCAATCACAGGATTAAACTATTTACATGAAATGAAATGGAAGTGGGAGACACACACCTTCACAAAAGTCCTTTTTTTTTAAATACCAAACAGCATAGAAATCTATTGAGGTAAACAAACCGACATCTTACACAGCCAAGGTAACAATTAGTTCCCTGCCTTCCTGACTACTGCAACACTACAAGGCCTACATATGTGTGTGTGTGTGTGTGTGTGTGTGTGTGTGTGTGTGTGTGTGTGTGTGTGTGTGTGTGTGTGTGTGTGTGTGTGTGTGTGTGTGTGTGTGTGTGTGTGTGTGTGTGCGTGTGTGCGTGTGTGTGTGTGTGTGTGTGTGTGTGTGTGTGTGTGTGTGTGTGTGTGTGTGTGTGTGTGTGTGTCTTTGTGTATGTGTGTGTGTGTGTATGTGTCTGTGTGTGTCTTTGTTTATTTTAAGTTGTGTACATTTCTAATATGTTAAAAAGTTATATGTATCTTACCAAGTGGTGGCCCTGAGTCCCCTGCAGTTTTGCTTGCAGAAAGGACTGCTCCACCAACAAACAAAATGCCTCACCCATATAATTCCCTAATTGTATTGGACACCAGCATGTCAGGTGACATTGTGTATATTTATAAAAATATATCTATGTAGAGGGCCAGTGTGAGATCGAAAAAAGTGGTGTGTTGCCTGAGGGCAACACTATGCCATAGAGGGTTAAATACAATTTTAAAATACACAGATTATTTGGTTATAAGTATTATCACTGTAGGACACACACTTACTGAGCTAGCAGCCAGAACAGAGAAGAACAAAAACAATAGTTTTCAAAACCATAACAATAATTTTGTCTTACCGTTGCTGTTTTGTGATCAAAGCTCGTGTTCAAGGGAATAAAAACGCTGCTTAAAGTTAATCCAATGTCTCTTAGTCACTTTATAATTGTTCCTGATAATCTATCATTACATTCATGACAGCAGAGTTGGTATAAAGTTTCGCAGTCCTGAGCTAATGCTGTCATACGTGCTGTTTACGCAAACTTCTCTCTACTTGACGTAAGTGTTTAGCGGGACTTACTAAATGTCACTCGATTCTATTGGCTCTAACGGTTCAGAAAAGGTGTCAATCACCCAAATCGACCAATGGGTTCCAAAGATATGATCCTGCGTAGTATAAACTACACCTGCTCCGGCTCCATTACGCATTACGCAGCAGGACCCTACCGCAGCAGGACCCTACCGCAGCAGGACTGCACCACAGCACCACAGCACCACAGCAGGACTGCACCACAGCACGCAGCGACGATAGCAGGTAACAGGTAACAGAGCACATTTCAAGGACGTTGATTTCTTTGCTTTTAGATTTTTTTCTTGTGTATCCTCTTTCCATTTTAGCAAATAATGGCAGCCAGAAGGGAGAGGTTCACCACCGAGCAGGTGCTAGAGATGCTAGCTGACGATAGCGGGGCTATGATCATACCAGATGACTCTTCGTCGGATGATGAAGATCTCTTCCAGCCAGACCTGGATCCGGACAGTAGTGACTCGGATGTTGAACTTCCACCACGGGAAAGGTATGTAATCTCTCTGTTTTTATATATGATGTGTTTGGTGGAACTGCGTCACAGTGCTAGCTTAGCCAAGAAGCTACAGGAATGATTAGCCAAAATGCTAAATAGTGTTACTTGTCTTTTTGGAGTTACATTTTCTAAATGAATGGCCAGTGAATGAATATATATATATATATATATATATGTGTTTATTTATTTGGTGTAATATTATTCATTTATAGTCCAATATTATCATTTTTATATATTACTTTGTGGTTGGTGGAACTGCATCACAGTGCTAGCTTAGCCAAGAAGCTACAGGAATGATTAGGAACAATGCTAAATAGTGTTACTTGTCTTTTTGGAGTTACATTTTCTAAATGAATGGCCAGTGAATGAATATATATATATGTATTTATTTATTTGGTGTAATATTATTCATTTATAGTCCAATATTATCCTTTTTATATATTACTTTTGTGTTTGGTGGAACTGCATCACAGTGCTAGCTTAGCCAAGAAGCTACAGGAATGATTAGGCAAAATGCTAAATAGTGTTACTTGTCTTTTTGGAGTTACATTTTCTAAATGAATGGCCAGTGAATGAATATACATGTGTTAACTTATCTATTTGGTGTAATATTATTCATTTATAGTCCAATATTATCCTATAAGTATAAGCCAGTGAATTAATCTAATCTCTTTGTTTTTCCACATTTGTTTTCAGTGATGCAGTTGATGCCACTCAGCCTGTCTCAACAACGCCACGACCATCCACCCAGCTATCCCCACCCTCACATCCACAGCCGTCTACTTCCACTCAGCCTGCCTCAACAAAGCCACGACCATCCACTCAGCCATCCCCACCCTCACATCCATCAACGTCTGCTTCCACTCAGCTAGGCCGTTCCACTCGAATGGTTTCTGCTCCCCCTCCTCAGCCATCATCTTCTGATTCTGAGACACCCAAAGAGCTGCCATACAAAAGGAAAGAAAAAACAACTCTAAAACCCAGGAAGCGTGGCCGAGGTGGGTCTTCCTCTTCCAGAACAACCGAGGAAGAACTCAGGTGGCACAACAGAGAGGATAAAGACCGAAGACCAGAGCCATTGAGGTTCATACCAGCCAGGATCCCAGGCCCAACCGTTGACAGCACTGCAGCATGGTCTCCCCTCTCCATTTTCAGGCTTTTTTTTAGCACTGCCGTGGTTAATATAATCATTGCGAACACGAACGCCCACGCCCTGAGGAGATTACAGGCAGGAAAGAAATATCTTTGGAAAGTGCTGACTGCAAGGGATTTTTACACTTTCCTGGCCATTATCATTTTCACAGGCCTCGTCCACGTTCACCAACGATCGGACTACTGGAGGAAGAAATGGCCGTACTACTTCTCATTCCCAACTGATAGGATGTCCCGGCAACGCTTTGAAGCCATCATGTGGTCTTTGCACCTGAGCAACCCTGAAGAAGACGAGGAAAACGATCGCAAAAGGAACACCGCAGAGTACGACAGACTTTTCAAAATCAAGCCCCTGTACACTGACATCATTGCTGCCTGCAAAGCCCACTTCCAGCCCTATCGGAACATTTCCATCGATGAAAGGATGGTTGCTTCCAAGGCCCGCATCAGCATGAAGCAGTACGCGAAAGACAAGCCAACAAAGTGGGGATACAAACTGTTTGTGCTGGCGGATTCCTCAACGGCATACACCTGGAATTTTTTTGTGTACACAGGGAAGAGTGAGTTCACCGAAGGCAAGGGACTCAGCTACTCCTCCGTGATGGACCTCCTGCCACTCCGTCTGCTCGGTGGGGGCTACACACTCTTTGTGGACAACTTTTACGCCAGCCCCACCCTCTTTGGGGATTTGTCCACTAAAAACATTGGCTGTTGTGGGACCATTCGGAAAAATCGAGTTGGTTTTCCACAAACTCAGTTGAACGCCCTTCCGAAGAAGGCTGAAAGGGGAGATTTGCGGTGGATAAGGAAAGGCAAACTCCTGTTTGTGAAGTGGAAGGACACCCGTGAAGTGTCCATGTGTTCCACCGTGCACGAGGCCTTCAGCGGTCAGACGGTCCAGCGGAAAGTGAAACGGGCTGGCATGTGGCAAACCAAGAACGTTCCCGTTCCTGACGCTGTGGTGGACTACAACCAAAGCATGGGCGGGGTGGATGTGTCCGACGCTTTGATCGGGTACTACAGTGTTCTCCACAAAACCATGAAATGGTACAAGACTTTTTTTTTCCATTTCATGGACATTGCAGTGGTGAACAGCTTCCTTCTACACAAGGAGCTGTTCAAGATGAGGAGTGACCCCAGCAGGACAAAGCCACACACCCAGAAGTCCTTCAGGGAGCTTGCTGCAGAATTGTTGGAGTTTGCTGAAGGCCCTGCACCTCCACCACCCCCTCCTCCACCACCCACATGCATGCCCGAGTATTATGGGGAAGATGCCACCAAGGTCAGGAAGAACTGCAGGAGGTGCCTAGATGCTGGACTCAAAAGGGTGAAGACACCTGTGTACTGCAGGAAGTGCCAGGTCCCTCTGTGCTTCACTGTCAAAAGGAACTGTTTCAGGGAGTGGCACGACCTAAATACTGGAACATTCAGGTAGGTATAAAGTTCAGGTAGGTATAACGTTTTGCGAGTGTTTATTTAAAAAAAAAAATACTTGTTGTTTTTACATACCTAGTGTGATTTTATTGTATAGTGTGTTGGTAAAATGTTAGTTTTTACATGCCTATAGTGTGTTGGTAAAATGTTTGAAATAAATCTGCCCCAGTTGGAGTCAAATGTTTCCTAATTTTTATTGTACACACACACACACACACACACACACACACACACACACACACACACACACACACACACACACACACACACACACACACACACACACACACACACACACACACACACACACACACACACACCTAAACACACTGACCTACTGTGTGGTTTTATAGTATAGTGTGTTAAAATATTTGTTTTTACAAACCTACAGTGTGGTTTTATTGTATAGTACGTTGGTAAAATGTTTGTTTTTACATGCCTATAGTGTGTTGGTAAAATGTTTGAAATAAATCTGCCCCAGTTGGAGTCAAATGTTACCTATGTTTCCGTTTTTTTTATTGTGCAAGTACACTTACACACAATGACCTACAGTGTAGTTTTATTGTATAGTGCGTTGGTACAGTTACACACACAGCTACACTTACACATACCCACACAGCTACACTTACATACCCACACAGCTACACTTACACCTAAACACACACACACCTACACTTACACACACACAAAAATATTTTTAACATTTTAATTTTTTTAAGAAATATTTTAATTTTTTTAAGATTTTTTTTTATTATTTGTTTGGGTGGAATGAATACCTATAGTGATTATTCAATGTAATACAATGATTTTTATAGTCTGGTACCTGAAAAAGGTCAAATGGCACTGATGGAACCAAATGTGCCCAAATGTGCCCAAATGTGCCCAAAGCTTATTCCGCCTGGACTTTATTTTCATAAACCTCTCTAAAAAGGTCAAATGTTACTTGTTTTGCCTCAATCTTGATACAGGGTACTTATTATGTTATACTTTAGATTTCTAAAGCTTTTAGGCTACTAACCCATCATTCAAGGTTGGTCTTCACTATAGGTAATGGGTTTTCTTTAGGCGGAGACAGGAATTTACATTTTTTTGCTATGTTCCATCTGAATTTATTCTGACACAGAAAAATATATATTGATTCTGACACTTCTACATCCAACTCACAGATGTAACCTTGCTTTGATAACAACAAATATTCATATAAACCTTTTAGAAGTGAAGTTATAGTCATTTGTTCTGGGCATGTCATTTTCGAGCCTGAAACCTGAAAAACAGGCTCGGGGTTTAACAGGTTAACACTACAGCTGCTGCGCACACGAGTCATGCAGAAACATGCATTACAAAAGACACACTCCCCAGCCAAACACTGGATCTCTCCCAAGTCCAGCTAGTCACTCAGAGAGGAGTTAAAGACCCACCTGTGTTCAGAGGAGAGAGTTCAGACACACTGCCTGTTGATGAACAGCTGACTTTTATTCCACTCTACCAAAAGAACAAGAGGACCCATATGAGTACTGGCTCAGACTAAACAGAGCTGTCGATGTGGCTGACAGTTGTCTTAGGGAACAGGGTAAGGTGTTTGATAATCCCAGTATTGAAGTCACACGTATGTTCATCAGACACTGCCCCAGCAGAGATTTAGCTCTTACATTTAGGTCCAAGACAATTGATAAATGGTCAGCACGAGAAGTTCAGGAAGTGTTAGATGAATACCATTTAGAGAAGGGACTGAGGTCTTCCACAGAGAGAAGCAGGATAAACATGAATGTAGCTGAGGTGAACACTAATGCTGCTTTAGTGTCAGACATTCCCAAACAGGCACAAGCTGTGAGCCAGGACACCCCCGCTTTCGAGAGGTTGATTGGCATGCTGGAGAAGGTGTTGCTCCAGGGCCCTGGGTATGCTCAAGCTAATAGGAGGCAATATACTAGCAACAAGCCACCAAAGATTGAGGGCTTTATGGACATGCCTTGTTCTATATGTAATGACAGCTCTCACTCTGCTTTCATACACTGTCGAGAGAACAAACTTTGCTTCCAGTGTCACTTACCTGGCCACCCAAGACGTGAGTGCCCAGAGGGGAGACGTCCTCCTCACTACAACCAGCAGGGAAACTGAATGATCTGCACAAGAGGGAGGATAGTGCAGATTATGTGAGTGAGCCTCCCACCTTGGATATGAAAGACATTGATGATTGTGAAACATTGTATGACACCTACAGCAGCATGGTGCCATCAAATAAGACACTGATTGTACAAAGGCTGCAAAGACTCCCAGAGAGAGATAGTCTATTCCACACAGCTGTGACCACCAATAATGGACAAGCTCTCAAAGCATTAGTGGACAGTGGATCTATGGCATGCACAATTAGTGAGGCAGCTGACATAAGACTTTCACAATCTGTCCCTAACATGGAAAGGAAATCAGCCGAAGACTTTGTCATAGTTGGTTGTGGTGGTCACCTCGTTACTCCATCTGCCATGTATGATCTTACTGCATCAGTTTATGGCTATAAGGTAATAATTCCTGTTCTAGTTGTGCCAGGCCAGACTGATGAAATGATTCTCGGCAGCAATGCCATCAAGTGGCTCATTTTGCAGATGAAAAAAACTGTAAGTTGCCAAAATATCACATCTCCTGTGACAAGTTTTCAGAGTGATAGTTTGCCCAAGTTGATGTCTCTGCTGTCCTCCTCAGATGAATGCAAAGGTGGAGCAGTAACTAACAAAATTGGCACGGCAAAACTGAAAAGATGTGTAACTCTGCAGCCAATGTCTGAAAGTTTGGTGTGGGCGAAATTACCTGAGTCTGATGTCTCTGCAGTAGGGAGTACAGTCATCATTGAGCCCACCCAGTCAAAAGCCAGACCTGCACAAATTCTGGTGGGGAGGGTTGTCACGTCCTTATGGGGAAATGGCTGGGTTCCTGTCAAAATTGTAAACCCCACTGAAAAGCCACTCACCCTTAAAAAAAATGCAAAGGTTGCTGATGTGTCCCCCTGTCTTTCAGTGCAGGATTTACCAGATCCAGTTCGCATCCAATCCAGTGCACAGTACACACACAGCTGTCACCTGAGCCAAGGTCAGAGGAGGAGATGTCCCGCATGTTGAGTGACATGGGTTTGCAGGATTTGGACCTCTCATCTTGTGAAGTCTCTCTCGAGTGGAAAGATAAGCTGATGAAAATCATTGAGCAGTATGAATCAACATTTTCGAAGCACAAAATGGACTGTGGCGAGGCAGTGGATTTTGTGCACAGAATACACCTGGTTGATGACAAGCCCTTCAGACTTCCATGACAAGCTACGGACTGCTCTGAATGACATAGAGGAATTAGGAATCATTCGCAAATCTCAGAGTGAATACTCATCACCCCTTGTCCTCGTTGTCAAACTAAATGGTGACCTTCGCCTTTGCAATGACTTCAGGTGGTTGAACGCAAGAACAGTAAAAGATGCACATCCATTGCCCCATCAGACAGATGCCCTTGCTGCGCTTGGTGGAAATGTGTTCTTTTCCACAATGGACCTCACGTCAGGGTTCTACAATGTCGGACTGCATAAAGATGACAGAAATATACAGCGTTCTCCTCCCCATTCGGTCTTCATGAATACAACAGGATGCCCCAGGGCTTGACGAACAGCCCTGCCACTTTCATGCGAATGATGATGTCCATCTTTGGGGATGAGAACTTCACAAGTCTGCTATGCTACATGGATGATCTCATGGTCTATGCTCCATCTGAACAGGTTGCACTTGAGCGTCTACAGATGGTTTGTCTCGCGTCTTGCAGCCAACAACTTAAAGCTCTCCCCTAAGAAGTGCTACTTTCTACGCAGGTCAGTCAAGTTTCTGGGACACATTATTTGTGAGGATGGTGTTAAGACCGACCCGAGTAAAGTGGAGGCTATAAATGATATGCAGGAAGCTGACTTGATGGAGCAAGATGGGCAAACACCGTGTGCTAAGAAGATCCGGTCTTTCTTAGGGATGGTTCTCTATTACCACCATTTCATTGAGGGATGTTCTGCCAAAGCTAAGCCGCTGTTCAACCTTGTGGCTGAGCCTGCCACACCACACAAAAGAGGGAGAGGCCACAAACCAAAGTTTAAAAAAGGCTATGTCAGACTCTCTCCAACAGACTGGAATGATGAGTGCAAAGAAGCATTTGGAACATTGAAGTATGAGCTGGTGCACAGTGTCACTTTAGCACATCCAGATTTTAGCGCTCCATTCATTCTTGCAGTTGATGCCTCCTTTGATGGCATAGGGGCCGTCCTTTCACAGTTGCCTCCTGATGGAAAGATGGCCAGACCTGTAGCATTTGCTAGCAAGACACTTTCCCACTCTCAGCTGAACTATCCAGCACATCGACTTGAGTTTCTCGCTCTTAAATGGGCAGTTTGTGACAAATTTAGCCATTGGCTAAAAGGGCAACGCTTCACAGTCTGGACGGATAATAATCCATTGACATACATCTTGACTAAGCCTAGGTTGGATGCTTGTGAGCAGAGGTGGGTTTCAAAGCTCGCAGCATACAGTTTTGACCTGAACTATATCCCTGGTCCAAAGAATGTGGTCGCTGATGCATTAAGTAGAGAGCCATTTGTCCAATCGTGCATGAGCCACCGTCTTGTGACTGAACCTTATGCGTTTTTAATGAACCACATGTCTGGGATGGTGGATAGAACAGTGCAAGATGCATTTAGGTGTACTAATAACTGCCAGGTGGTTGTTGATCAGTCCGAGGAAGTCGCCGTCATCACCCAGCCTCCTTCTCAGGGGTCCCTGTCATCACATGACGTCTCAGCAGTGTTGGATGCACACGACACTGGAGGTGTCGGCCAAGTGAGAGGAACAGGACCAGCTGTTTTTCAGGTCGCTGGTGTCGACCAGACTTCCTCTCTACCGAAGAGTGAACTTGTTAATCTCCAAGAGCAGGATGATGTCATAGGCAGGGCTCTCTATTACATCCAGCGCCGCAGGAGACCCACAAGACGTGAGCGTGCTGCTGAGTCTCGCGGAGTGACAAAACTGCTAAGACACTTGCCCAAACTCTCCGTCAAGGATGGCATTTTGTGCAAGGTAAAGAAAGACAGACAAATGAACACGACGATCCTCCAAATTGTGGTTCCAGACTCCCTTAAGGCCCAAGTCCTCAATGGCATACATGACTCGGCTGGTCATCAGGGACGCTTTCTCTTGCCAGGCAGAGATTCTTTTGGACAGGGATGGAACGTGACATCATCAATCATGTGAGAAATTGCTTTCGATGTGTGGTTGGAAAAACACCTGAGCCTAACGACCGTGCTCCTCTTGAAAGCATTTGCACCTCTGAACCGATGGAACTAGTCTGTATTGATTTCTGGACTGCTGAACAGACTGACAAAAAGTGTGTGGATGTTTTGGTAGTCACAGATCATTTTACTAAAATGTCTCATGCATTCCCGTGTAAAAATCAGTCAGCTAAGCAGGTCGCTCGTCGACTTTGGATTGACTTTTTCTGCATATATGGTTTCCCCAAACGCATCCATTCAGATCAAGGAGCCAATTTTGAGAGTCAACTCATTAAAGAGCTCATGGAGGTGGCTGGCGTCCAGAAGTCACACACCACCCCTTACCATCCTATGGGGAATGGAGTTGTCGAGCGGTACAACAGAACACTTGGGAGCATGATAAGGGCCCTGCCTCCACATTCCAAGGCCAGGTGGCCACAAATGCTCCAAATGCTGACATTCTGTTACAATTGCACTGAGCATGAGACAACAGGCTTTGCACCCTTCTTTCTCGTGTTTGGGAGGACCCCACGTCTGCCAGTTGATGTTGTGTTCCAGCATGCCCTCTCTAGCAGTGCTGTTGTTGGCCATTGTGAGTTTGTTTCCCGCTTGAAACGTGACCTGGCTGAAGCTGCTCACATTGCCCGGCAGAACAGTCGGACTGAACAGGCACGTCAGGCAAAGAACTACAACCGCAAAGCAAAAGGGTCACCTCTCACTATTGGTGACAGAGTCTTGCTTGCAAATCGTGGTGAGAGAGGGAAAAGAAAGATTGCAGACAGATGGGTTTCCACAGTTTATGAAGTGATATCTGTGAAGCCAGGAATCAATGTGTACTGCATTAGAGATCCTGTGACGTCAAAGGAGAAAGTTGTTCACAGGAATCTCCTGCTTCCTGTGAGTTTTCTCCCCGTGGGAGGCGATGAAGATCTTGAGTCAAGCTGCTCTTCTGTTGCTGGAAGTGGACAAAGTGACCCAGTGGTTTCTCTTGCTGCACAGGACAGTGAGACGAAGACAGTTAACTGGCTCCTGCAGATGGATGATGCAAATGATGGGGATGAGATAGCCAGCCAGCCTGATTGTTCTTCAGTTGTGGCTGTGAGCACAGCATCTTCAGAAGCAGAAGAGTCTTTGATCTCACATGTTGTGTGTGAGGTTTTGAATCCCTCAGACTCTTCCGTACGTGTTGCACAGTTGCCCTCCACTGTTGAATGTGAGGTGTCCCAAGATGCATCTTTACAGCCCTCAGCAGAAAGAGCTCATTGTGTGCCCTCCCCTGACATGGCAACAGATACACAACTAGGTGCACTCACACAGGGCCATGTAGTTAGTGAACAGCCTCTTCCACTTTGCACTAGGGCAGGTAGACCTATAAAGCTTCCAGCTAGACTCATTTGTGAAGTGAATGAGCAGATTGTTGATGACTCGGTGTCAACAAGTGGTTCTGTGTTTTCTATTATGAGAGACATATTCTTTGGTTAGACTCCTGATAGTGATTATAGATATATATATATATATATATATGTTTTAGTTTTAACCAGTATTTACACTGTCTTACAGTGTTCCTCAGTAATTTCAAGATGTAGAAGAGTAATGTTTATTTTATAAGAGGTGTACACGGCATCTTTTGTGTCTATGTTATTAAGGGGTTTGGCCAATCTCTTGCTGACTTGTTCCAAGTGGACAGTTTCAAACTGACTTCAACGAGGTTATGCTCAAATTTCTACACGGCTTGTATTTTGTATCTCCTGTGTGTTTTGTTGTTTTCTGTGTTTTGCCCAATTTAGCAGAATTTTAGGGGGGTGTATGTAACAGAGTTATAAAGGTTGGTGTAAAATCCAGGTTAAATTGGAGAATTACGCCATCTGGTGTTACAAACGTGTGCCTGCATTGCTGTAGCTTTGTTACCGCAATGGATTGTGGGAGGTTCTCATACCGCGTGAGGATCTGTTGAGAGTAAGGTGCTATTGTATTATGTCTGTGGACAAAATGTATGTTATTATTTTATTAGGACAATAACGTTCTGTTGTGTTTGTTTAGTTTAATGTTAGTCGTTTAATGCTCACAGCAACATGTTTTTGTGTGATTCGCTATTTGTGTTATATGATTTATTAATGTGTTCGTCAATAGCTAATTTGAGCTAATAGGCTAACGTGAGCGTGGTGCTATCTCTCCAACAGAACGCAGCTCACGTGTTCATTGTATGTGTCCATTGCAATGCAGGTATGTGAGTTTTGTACACCAGTTTGTTTATGTTTAATGTTTCACATTGTTACCACTATACGATCATTGTTGTGTTGTTGATTATTGGATTGTAAAGGAGATTTAGATACCGCGTGAGGATCTGTTGAGAAACGCAGCTCACATGTTCATTGTATGTGTCCATTGCAATGCAGGTATCCTATGTATGGAATAAACTGAAGTAATCACCAGCTCTGAGTGGTCTGTTGCTGAGAGGACATTACACCGGGGTTACACCTAGGCACTCCAGGTGTTTGACTAGGCCTATAGTTCCTCATGATTAGGCACGCTGTGCTCCTGGAGGAGTCTCTTCTTGTTTCTTCTTCTCTCTTCTCTCTTCTTCTCTTTTCCCAGTTGAGCAGGGTTATAGGTTAGTAATGCTGTATTTGAACACTAGATGGCGTAAAGCAACGCATGAGGGGATCTCCCTGAGCAGTGGGTGATTGAACTGGGGAGAGACACTATTAATATTATTTACCCGAATAGCCGGTGCACGCGTAGTTTCTCCTTACTTGACTCCCGCTTAAGGCTGAAAGAGTTCCGCTGAACGGATGATGGGAACTTAAAGCGCGTCGTTAATATCTGCTTTGAAGAGCCAGCTATGCATGCTATTAAGATTACATTATCTCCGTGCGTAGAAAGGGGGGAACATTGACCTTTTCATCGAGATTGCCCTAAGCAATACCAGTCATGCTAGTAGCCTACGCTAAAGCGAATATAGTTGTAATGAGCAGTAGCGCTTGAACAAAGTGACTAGAACGCGTCCGCACCTTGAAATATTTACCAGTCGGGCAGCACTAAGAATCTGTTATTGTGTAGGAAACGGTTTAATGCCGCAATGATAGTGACAGTAGTCAAGATGACTGATTAGCTTGTTGTTAAGCAACATCACCTGTAGGATGCCAGAGAACCTTAATGACGTTGTTGTGATGCCGACGGCTTAAATTCATACTGAAACACATCGCTAACAGATGGGAAATATTTATAGCTGCTTATATGACAGTCGGACAGTGAATGCTTAAAGATCAAATGCAAAGGTTTTTTTATAATTGCCAGTAAAATCGAAATCATATGGCTACAACACTATCTAAGATATTGCAGTATTAAAATCGGAGATAATATGCGTCTGGCAAAGCGCAATATTTATTTTTGTTCAACCCCCAACACCAAGTCCGACGATTTATTTTCTCAGCCGCTCAGATGGCGTCGCGTGACGTCAGAGTTGCCAAACAAACAAACCCTGGCTTATCGCTCACAGCGGCTGCCGCCGATAGTACAACTTAGTTTCGTCTATCATGTCTGATTCTGAGTCGGAGGCCACCCAATATCTGGAGTATGTTGTCGACATCCAACCATATTTATACGAGCCTCTGATGTCGAAAAGGAAATACAAGGAAACGTCACCTGATATCACCGATGAAAGTGCTGATGGCGATGCTTCAAGTTCGCCATCTGAGGAAGAGGCAGAGGGTATTGAGAATTGGTGTCGATGTGGAAACTGCCAGACCATGCCTACAAGCCGAGAAAACAAGTGCTGCCACAACTATGGGAAAGTGAAGGAAGAGATGGGAGAAGAGGTCTGCATCACCGACTGTAGGACGTTCGACATAAACTGTCTGGACCGTGATGTGCTGCGTGTGTCCCGGTATGAGTACGCCCACCACAATGGGCCGTATGGTGACGAAGAAACGGAACATGAAGTCTACAGACATCTGGCGTACCAGCGATTTTGCTTCCTGATTTGGCAAAAACTTGGCCGTGGGAATAGACGTGTTATTCCGAGTTGCGCTGTACTGGCCATCAGGAAAGCATTTCCTAATCCTGAAAGCGTTGCCTACACAGGATTTAAACCAGCCGTCAGTGAATGATCTGTGTACGGTTTCAATTATCTATATGTGAATAATAATAAGTTAATGTGTAACACGAAATAAATAAAATTACATGAATTACTTTAAGGTACTTAAGGTGTATGGTTGTCTTATTGTATAATAGTTGTGCATAAAATGAAGAAAAACATTATGTGCAGTATGGTAAAAAGTATAAAAACAAACAACATAATGTACATAGTGTTTAATTAATTTATTATTATTATAAGAACAAAATAGTGCCAAGGGCTCTGTAGCTTACCACCATATGAACTCTGAAAGAAACACAGCAGAAATTCTTAACACACCCCAGAGTTATTGTCCAGTGACCAGCTGCTCAACGGAAGAGTATTTTTGAATCATCTGGATTTAAATGCATAACTCATATCAGACCTCAAACCTAACATGACCACAGCAGTCTTCTCAAAATAAACTAGATATGCACAATTGTATCCCCCTGTTAACCCTCATAAGTATAACCAAGATCAACATGAAATTAATTGATTTTGAGCACCAGTACAAAAAAGAAAGATGTGTAGTGCCGAGAGATAGGGAGTCGCAGGCGGTGCAATGGAGGTACAAAAGTAGACTTTATTTGTTACATGTTGTCCGGTTGCAGTCCGGGAAGAAAGAGAGAGAAGACAGGAGGGCACACAATATATATAGATCCACATACATGTCCATGTGGAAACAAAACACCCCACTGTAGTTCCATGTGTGGATTATGTAACCCAGTGTTTGTGTGTGTGTGGTCACCACAGATGTCACCATTTATTTATTAAAGCGACTCCTGCTCCTCTGTACTCCAACAAGCACAAGCTTGTTAGGTTTAACAAATGCTGACGCAATTGGGGGTGGGACTTGTCTGTTTGACCTTAGAGCTTCGGCCTTCTTGTAGGTAGGGTAAGTATTCCGCAGCTCAACAACCTCTCCCATCAGTTCTTGCACTTAAACTGAAAAGACAAACAAGGGGGAACATATTATTCCAAAACAACACATTCGGGCCCTGTTGAAAGCTTAGCGATAGGCACATTGAGCAGACACTCACCGAAAGTTGGTGTAACTTTGACTGCTTTGATGACTGGCTCTCCCCTCCTGGCCTTCGGAAACGACACGCCCCACATGTGTTTCCCGGTCTGCGTCATAGCTTGAGCCCGTGCAGAATTTTCATTGAAGTGTAGTCCGGCTAATTGTACTCTGCATCAAAAAATAATAATATAAATTGTGTAGGACAATTCACCAAAATAAATCCTGTGACGACCCCTCCACACCACGTGGGGTGCCGTGTGTGTGTGTGTGTGTGTGTGTGTGTGTGTGTGTGTGTGGTTTGTTCAGGTTGTTTCAGGTGCTGATGAGCCGCACCTGTGGGCGGATGGCTATCTGATGAGCTGCACCTGGTGAAGCGGGATGGAGGAGCCCAGGCGGTTGCGTCGGTCTCACTCCTCTGGGCACTTTCTCGGTGCCAGCCTCGGGGACCTGTGGCTGGTTTTTGTCATTATATTGTAAATAAGCTCATCAGATAGGCATCCGCCCACAGGTGCGGCTCATTAGCACCTGAAACAACCCACACCCCCACACACACACACACACACACACACACACACACACACACACACACACACACACACACACACACACACACACACACACACAAGGGTCGTCACAATCCCTTGAGCAACGGAATTTCTAGAAATACCTGGCAGCCATAGTAGTGAATGGGAAATGCACGCTCTTGGGTGCAAAGAATAAAATGACTTTATGAAACGACTCCAAAGACGATGTTTGTTCTGCAGGCGACAGGCGAGCGATGTCCTTCAACAGCAGCTTGCTTTTGACGATCAGCTCCAGCTCTTTGTAGGGTTTAGAACCTTTGGGAACACATATTTTCATCGTCAATTTACTGGACATTGTCGGTCTGACATATGCAGCCCCATCCACGAGTAACGTTTCCACGTCAGGTGTTATGTATGCTAGCAGCAACACACAGAGTTAACTACATTATGCAAACATGGGTTAATGATTAGAGGAAACTGAGTTATTTATTTTGTAAAAGTTTCAGCTATTCTGTTTACAATTCTGTCATCAGATTATTTAATACCATTTGTTAAAACATTCTTGTTTCTTTTGATGTGAAATATTATTTATTTAATTAAAATAAAAAGCTATGTTAATGTTGTTCAAAATTTGTTTAGTTAATTTAATAATATGTGTTTTTGAATCAAGTATTCATCTTTATTGTCTTCATTGTTATTTTACACATGCCTAAAACAACCTCAAGCTAAATCTAAAAGTTGATGGCTAAATAAGAGCGTTTGAGAAATTGTGCAAGGCAGACAGTAATAGTCCGAATAGTCGATTAATCGTTTCATTAAATCGATAGATTAATCGATTATCAAATTAGTTGTTTGTTGCAGCCCTACTGGATTCCCCCAAATATTTTGGAAGGATGCAAAAATGTGTCCTTGTAAGTGTATACACATTTGTGTCTTAAGTACCTTTGATAAGCCAGTCTCGTTCATCATTTTGTTCCAGTGGACCATGTACACAGCTTTGAAAGAGCTGTCCATGGCCAGTATGGACATTGATGACATGGTTGAGCAGCGACAGCCACTTCTCAACAACCAATGGTCCGACACCTTGGCTGGTTGATGCCACCCAATAGACGTGGTGACTGATGGACTTGGACCACATCAGCAGTATGTTCAGGATCTTCCTCTTCCCTTTGGCATCAAGCTTTTTTCGGATCCCAACAGTATTATATAAAATAGTACACCGTTTATCTTGCTTACTTAAAGCACATGTTTATTTCTGTATGTTTTTATGTAAAATAGCACATTACCTTTAGCTACATGCCATACATCAAACCAGTGTTCAATTGAAGGCTCCTTCTCCCTTATATATTTTTTAACAGAACCATGGCGATCTGTGGTGATTGATGCTATGGTGACACCTTCATCCTTCAGCTTTTGAAGACCCCTCTTCAGTCCCTCCAACTCCATGGCGTTTGAGCTGCTGACTTCATTGCTCTGGATGGATATAGAACCAGAGCATGATTATACACAGATATCAGGTTATTACTGAGTGATTGAACCAAATCTAACTCACCTGTATTAGCTGTGTGTCAAGCACTTTGGAGTTAGTCAGGTCCATCAAGGTGTAGCTGCCATACTTTTACATCTCCTCCTAACTTAGCTGGCCGATGCTTCAACGCTGCCAGGTGATGTTGTTGTTTTCTTTTCCACACATTTTCAACAGCAGGAATCAGGTACGAGGTTTGGAGCAGGGAATATGTTCGCAGAGATATGGCTGGGATATTCATGTATCGAAACAAATTCAGAATCTTCACAGAGCTGTTCCCTCCAAACAAAATGGCTGAAGCAATCTGAAGGTTTCCTGCAGGCATTGTTCCATAGCATGGTTGGGAGTCCCATACCTTAGAGTGGCCATGTGCACACAACTGTTCAAACACCACCATGCTCCCAATGACGCGCTTGAGCTGGACCCGACAAGTGGCGAAACACACAGAGCAGATGGCCAGCAACTTCAGCAGGCAACTGCCATAGACCAGGAACTTGTGGTCTTCCAGAGGCGAGGCATCTGCATAAAGTTCTTTCTTCCTGAAATAAGATTTGAAATTTGTAAACGTGGAAATAGGGCACCGTCGGAAATGAGATTGGACACTGGACAGTATGTGTATACTGGTATGTATACACATACCAGTATTCATATATGCCGTCTGACTCTCATCGCTCTTTATAATAGCTACATAATACACTTTAATATGTGTGAGATAATACAAGAGGGGTCTTCACTGAGGTGTGATATCACTATTAGATCTACGCCTCGATCTAATAGTGATATCACACAGAACGTCATCAGTGTATTATCTGTCATAAATCCCGTGAATGTAGCTATAATATAAGTAGCAATATCAGCACCGTTAAATATCTGATATCACCCCATGGGGTTTATATCCCAATAAGATCTCAATGTATAAGACATAACACGATATTTGCTGAACATCTACATGTACTTACACAGTATTGTCATCATCTGTGTCTCCATCAGCCTGGTCTGTTGTTGCATCTTCACATGAAAAATGCCAGTCAGGATCATCATCTGACTCATCATCAGACTGATCTTCGGAATGATCACTGTCTTCATCGAGATCTATGGGAGGAGGCTGGTACGATGTCCCGATCGTTGTGATGAGGAGTGCAGTCTGTTGTCCGAAGTCCGAACCAGATTTGAGGCCCAAAGTACAGGTTCCCCTTGACCTTGATGATTTTTTCTGAGATGGAAAATCTCTCTCGTACGTTTGAGTGGCACGGTTTTGCAGCTGTAATAAAATTGGAAAATAACAAATTGAACATTTACAAGATGAACAATCTTGATTGTGTATTACAACAGCAGTAAAATTAGAGGGCATGTGTCCATTCAAAAAGGCTGATATTGGTACTAGTATATATATGTGAACAACAACTACATCATGATGATTTGTTCTTTATTCTTTTGTTTACCTCTACTTCGGTTTGCATGGCTCCAGAAGAGTGTGGCTCCTCTATCCCAATCTCCTCGACTTCAGTACCTCCCTCAATGTCAGGATCCTCAGTGTCTGTGCTGGTGTCCTGCATCAAACTTTTCACCACCTGTTTGAAGGAATATTTTAACCTATTAAGCCCTGAGCCTGTTTGTCAGGTTTCAGGCTCGAAAATGCCACTAACACAACAAAGACTATATCTTCACTTGTAAAAGGGGTAAATTAATTAATTGTTCACACTTTTCCGTTATGAGTGGAGGAGCGATGAATGAGCTGCAGATAAACTTCAATGCTAACAGTGAATTAGCCCCGAGCAAAAAATGCTAACCTATTACTGCACCGAAATCACTCCTAGTTCCCTTATTACTTATCCTAGCTCCACATCCAACACATCGTTTATGATGGTAAAGACACAGAATCTAACGGTGCCCACCTCTATAAGCAATACAACTTAATAAAACTGTAATTCTGTTATCTGCGTTATCTGCAGTGCTCTGTGCGCTTTGAAATCTAATAAAAAGTTGTTTACCTCAATTATTTGGCGTTTCGCCATCGCCCGGCTCTTTCGTTCTTTCAGTGGTTTCTTGTGCTGAAATATGGAGGGGACGGCTCCGGGTTTCAGCCTCCGATGTACTATTAATGCTTCTGCACCAACAGCCTTGATGATAGCAGGATCAACGTCGTATGCATCACACGCGAAGTGGTCAGAACACAGCTTGCTCCATTTTGTCGGTTGCCAGCCAACACGATTCACTAACATAATCCATTTTTGGCGGATGATTTGGTCTTTGGTAAATGCATGGAAAACTCTCCCAGATCCCGCACCGTTCGTACAACAAAAAGCACAACAATAACCCATGTTAATTCCGTTTTCTTTTCGAAAAACATGTGACCGAAACTGCTGAGTCGGGATATTTGGTCCAGAGACTGTTTGGCAACAGTGACGTCACGCGCGCGGAGGCTGCTGGGAATGTCATGTCAGAAACGGCTTTGGGTCGAGTTTTGTATCAATAAAAAGCTTTTTTTCGGGTGTATTATCTCGATTTAAATAAATACAGGCAGTCTTAAAAACAACATTTCTATAAAAATGTAGCATATTTGAAAGCTTTGCATTTGATATTTAACGACGACTGCTGCGTGTGAGTTAATAGTGGAATAGCTCCGGTGCACAATGCACTGCAGCGGCGTTTATGCCGCTGAACCACGTGATAACCAATACAACACGGCATTCTAGAAAAGTATAGGTTGAAGAAGTAGTTCTGATTGAATCTGGCTTCGTATGATTGAAAACTACCCGACACAATCCTCCATGATGTTGTTTGACAGCGGTAAGGGAGAAAAACGGCGACGTAAACAATTACTTCATGACGCGGACGCGATATTACACCTTTGAACCTAATTCACCTCTGTAATGTGTAAGGATTTAGTGGATCAGAGACTGTGAACGGATGTGGACAGTGCTGCCGAAAATATGTTGTTGTCGCAGATCCAGCCGTTGGTGCACCGAAAAACTGAATATTCTAGTGGAGAAAAAGAAAAACGATCATTAAGTCAATAGATCGTTCAATTAATATTGGGAGTGAATTCCTAATTTATTTAGTATCTGGTCGTGTCATAAACAGGAATGTGCAGTGACTTGGTCATTGAGGAAAAGAAGCCCTGCGAAACACCATTCATTTCAGGTAACACTGTGATGAAGCTTGAAACTGCGTTAGTTACTGAGCATTGTAATGGGTAGTAATACCCGAACTGCATTAGCTATGCATTACGATCTTCGTACGCAAAGAAATACGTTACTGACACTCCATACTGTAACACGCCCAACACTGCCTGGAACTCACCTTAAGCCTGAACTAAAGGCAGCAATGCATAGTGTTAAACTTCCTGTCGGCTCCCAGACCGTAGTCGAGGAAACGGGGGAGGATGACTCTCTGTCGTCTCCCAGGCAGAAGCAAACGCTTCGGGTTCAATAACCCATTTATCGGAAAGACTGAAGAGAGGCGAGCTCTTCTTGGGAGGTCGTTGCATTTATTTAGCCCTTCTGTTTCGGAAGATAGATTCGCAAGATCACGGACCTTCCTTCTGCTGCCTCGTTTACTTCTAGAAAGCATGTATCCCGCTCGCTCGCTCTACCACACCCACGCACACATGCACGCGCCACACCCCTCTCTTAAAGGGGTAGCGATCTCACTCTGCATGACCCAATGGCATAACAATATAACGAAACATCTCGTGAATTTGTTGCAACTGCCTTTTGCCAGCGCTACCCTGACGCCTGTTTTAGAGGTGAGGCGCAGGAGGAAGTAGCTTCAATGGGATGTAGCTTAAGCCCTGCCTGCCCGCAGGAGGGGTTGTGGTTGAAGCCAGAAATGGGTAAAGCTTCGCATGCGATGAGGGCCCGTCCCGCGTGAAGCCGGAAGCGCCGCATTTGAGCGGCCCTGATGCCAGTGATGCCTTCTCGAGAGACTGAAGGCGTGCGTCAATTGTTTGCGTCAAGTAGGCCATTTCCATTCAGCCGGAGGATCTTCCGTGGAGCCCGATTTCCTTGTCTTTTCCTCCCGCGTCCGGGTTTGCGGGGAGGCCGGCTGGAACCGCTAGCCGACTGGGGAACGCCGCCTGTAGCTTAATCCGCAAACTGCAGAGCTGATGAATAATGCCTGGAGCTGGGACGAAGCCCTGCTGCTGCTTGCGCGTTGACACCTGAAATGACAACTGACGTAGAGGGAAGGGCAGATTTAAAGGGGTTAGTGGGTGCGATGATTGGCTAGACGGGGAGTAGCGCCCCTGATCACTTAATGAGAGAGGAGAGAGTATTGAAGTGACGTGTAACACCAGAGGATATTGGTCTTCCTGATTGAACTTGCGCTGAGCTACATTTGTTAGCAACCACTGTTTTTATGACACATAGAAGCTCCAGAAATTACTGAGGTATTTTATGTTGTAGAACAAAACGCAAAAATCTCTTGTGCTAACCACAGATCTCATTTAAGGTATGCACAAAATAAATGTTGTCTTTGAGACAAGGGGACTAAAAGTGCTAAAATGCTGATTCATTCCTGGGTTTTAGGACTCATTCCTGCACCACTATCCTGATAGATCCCTAAAAAAAAAAACCTTGTGTTTTCTTCTCTTGCAAGCTTTCCCTAGGGTAAAATAAAATATGTAATAAACCTAACCCGTTCCTATGCTGGTGGAGCCTGGGCAGTTGGCCCCCCAGTTTCGTAGGTCGCTTCCCCGTCACTGAGACATTTTAATATTCGGCTCTTCACCTAGTCTGCTTGTTCCCCTGTAACACTCATTCTTGTGTCATTTCAGATGCTGACACCCTCCTGCTCACCTATTCCCATTTCCCTCATCAGCCTTAGAATGTAAATACCGCCCATTTCCACTGACTCTGCTCTTTCTGCCGCTCCATACTGCTATAACACAGCGCCATTAAACCAGAGGCCAGTATGTAAGGTGACAGTAGTTCTTAATTGGTATATACAAAACACAGAGAGAGTGCAGAGAGATTTGACCCAGGTTAGCTGTGCCCTGAATAAAAAAGCTGTGAAAGCATTAGAGCAGGAGAGCAGGTCAGATAGAAGGAGGGAGGGAGGGAGATGTAGTCTCTGGTTTGAGATTATCTGTGATAAGACAGCAGCATCAGCATTCCTCAGCCTCCACTATCACTCCATCTCAATCCAGCCTCCTCACCATCTCTCTACCTGTATCCCGACTGTCTCTTGTTTTTTTTTGCTCCCGTGAACACAGACATAAACACACCCATACACTTTGGAGCGCACCGACAGCCCTCTCTGTGCTGAACAAGCTACTATTGATTGAATCTGAGGAGGAGAGTACTGTTCAGGGCATGGGAAGACTATCCTCAGGTCCCAGCTAATAGATAGCAAAGATTGCTTTGGTGTGTGTGTGTGTGTGTGTGTGTGTGTGTGTGTGTGTGTGTGTGTGTGTGTGTGTGTGTGTGTGTGTGTGTGTGTGTGTGTGTGTGTGTGTGTGTGTGTGTGTGTGGTGTGTGTGTGTGTGTGTGTGTGTGTGTGTGTGTGTGTGTGTGTGTGTGTGTGTGTGTGTGTGTGTGTGTGTGTGTGTGTGTGTGTGTGTGTGTGTGTGTGGTGCAGATTGCCTGGTGCAAGCTGTTAGGCAGAGAAGCAGCTCTTTTCACAGGCTCCATTGACTGAAGCGCAGCGTGGAAACACTTGAAGCTCGATGATTGGGCCGATAACAGGCCTGATGTGGTTGAATGAGCCCCCCAGGAGCCCGGAGAGCGAAGAAATACGATGTGTTGAATACTGATGGTAGCTTGTGTGAGACAAATAACCCACTGGTCAATAATCGTGACAGCTGCTGGGCAAGAAGATGGGAGCCAAGCATGTGCAAGTTGGACAAAGAGGTGGACGAACACGTGATTTGCTTGTTGCAGATTTGTTCAAATTATAAAATGTGTTATGTGATTTAAAAAGTATGGTTTATGTCTGTAAACATGGATGGTTAAAGTCCTAAGTTCAAATGAACTGGATCAAAATTCCTCGCGTCCGGTGCTAACGATGCTAACAATGCTAACAATGGCAGCCCGTGTTAACCTGGGAGGGAAACGAGTGGTGGGTGTTAGGCTCTGCAACAGTGGACTCAATGGTAACTCTTGTAACCTCCAGTTTCCACCGGGTCCGTCTGCGTCGTGCTACGGCTGCGTTACGGCCGCGTTACGGCTGCGCCACGGTGTTCGTAAAGATCGCGGCCACTCTAGTCAATGGGTGCTATTCCACCACACGTGGCGCGTTACGGCTCAGAAGCGTCCCAGAAGCGTCTCGGCGCAGGGCTCTGCTAAAATTAGGATGAATACTTTTTTTGACGCGACGCAGCCGTAAGGTAATGTCGGGCAGGCAGGAAGTGGAACGTTCAGAGCATATATAGCAGGGGTCGGCAACAGGTGGACCGCGGACCGGATTCGGACCCAGACGCCGACCTATACGGACCCAGACCTATAATCAATACATTAATAGGGGATTTCAATATTGACGGGGTGATTCTATTTTAACCGCTGCCGACAGGGGGCGAAAGAGACAAGTGAGCGATACAGGGAGAGAAACACAGAAGAAGAGACGAGAGCGCGGCAAAGAGAAGCAGAGAGGAAAGTGTGAAGAGAATAATTAGCAATCAGTGGCGAGCCGTCAGGGCCCTCTAGGCCCTCTGTGAGGGCCTAAGATATTCTAATAAATAATATTTGAAAACATTAAAAAAAAAACGTTTTTTTTAAAATATTTTTTTAATATTTTTTTGTTGTTACATTTTTCATTAGTTTTACCAAAATAACTTGATTTATTTGTATTTAAAATAATATTTCGAAATAAATAAATCCTTCGAATCTGCCTGTTCAGTTTCTGTTGGAATGTGAAGGGTTAAATGCCGTCTTGTTGGTCCCTCTCTACATTCACAGAGGGCCCGCTATAGTAACTCAACGAGAGAGTAATGTCAAATGACAGTACAATTGACCAATCATATATTCCCTCTAAATGGGCGGGCTTTATTTTCGCGGACTTTATGACAAGTTCCGCCCGCTGTGAGGTCTATGCAAGTGGTGCAGTGACGCGTCCTAAAACCCGGAAGTGAGCTTCGCTCGGATTCCCTCGACAGAAAGTAATGGGATTTCTCCATAGGATTTTGAAAAATAGCTGGAAATAAGGTCTGTGGAAAACGAACCTGTTAGATAAATGCACGTTTTGTTCAGCCGGATAATATCCACATGTCTACCCTACTTTTATTATTTTCGAATCATAAATCTAATCGATAGATTTATGATGGATAGATTTATGATTAGCATAAGTTCGTTCATGATGGCTCATGTCAGTGATAGTGATGACATTGTTGCGAAATTATTAACCGAGTCATTTTCAAGATTGAGTTACAATGATAAACTGGAGTGGCAAAGGATCAGCTGAATGACCCGCAAGTGCTTCATCCAAAAGGACAGGAGGATGGACTTTGTGTTTCAGTGATTTGATCATCAAAGGTAGGCCTAAGTCATTTTCAATGCGGGCCGCCATGCGGACTTGATTAATTTGTAATTGCTACTTGGCTGTGGGTGCCCTGTCATGATAGGTGTAGTTATAAATGATGGTGTTTTGTGTGGTAGAGAGTCGCTGTCATTGATGCGTTTTGCACCACTCTTCTTTTTTTTCCGAGGGAGGGGGGGGTCAGAGGGCCTAGGTATAAAAGTCACGGCTCGCCACTGTTAGCGATTCAGGGAGAGAAGCGGAGAGGAGAATAATTAGCGATACAGGGGGTCCTTCTCAGATCGATTATTTTAATTTCCTCGCTCCTCGGTCCTCGGTATCACCGGAAGTTGATTTGTCTGCGTCATCTTGAGTAGCGTCCCAATGGCCTTATTTCTGCCGGAGGACAACAGTTGATACAAATGTTTATGTCTGTAAATGTGTGGCGGGGTGGAGTGAACAGGCGTGTTAGCGGCAGACAGGGAGAGACACAGACATGGCGCTCTCCAAGAAGAGGAAAGTGGACAGTGAGAACAGAGCTTTTAACCCTGAGTGGACTCATTCATGTTCATCCTGCCCACTGGGAGCACAGAACCAGTGTGTATCATTTGTTCAGAGACCGTGGCGCTCATTAAAAGAGACAACACGCCACTATGAGACAAAACACAAAGTGTTTGACCAAACATTCCCTCTCAAGTCAGAACTGAGGTCACAACAAATACATATGGTTCCAGGGCAGGCTAACCAATGAGCACATGTGTGTATGAGAATGGCCCTGACACCATTTCAGCCCAGATTTAAACTCCTGGTAGGAAAACCCCTGCGAGATGGAGTTCATGACTTTATGAGCTGTTCATGAGCACTCATGAAACATTCATGAACAACTCATTATATGTTCACTTGTCATGTTCATGAACCAACATTCTTAAAATGCTCATGAACCATTTTAAAGAGCAGTTCATGACATTTTTATGAACATTGTTCATTCATATAAAGTTCCTGTTTTGCTCATGACAGACTTTTATGAGCAATTTATGAACTTTTCATGATCCAGCCAATCACAAAATTATAATTAAAACCCCAAAAAGTTTGAATGAGCATTTCATGAACTTTTCATGACTATTAGCATATCATGAATTTTGGATGATTGTGGCAAGTTCAGAATATTTTTGAATATTCATGAGTATTTTATGAACTTTTGATGATCAGTGTGATGATTTTAAAGACCTCTTGAATATTCATCTACTATTTGAATATGTCTTTATTTTTAAAAACTTTTAATCTTAAAACAAAACAATAGTGAATTTGAAACTGAACATTATCTGTATTTATTTTGGTGACATTCATATTATGTTATGGTTTATCTGTACTGTTTGAGAAGCAGTATGAGTAAGTAGCGCCAAGGTGGAACCTTTGGCACCTGCCAAAGGTTCCACGGTGACATCTGGGTTATTTTAGGGGGGACACTTCCGCCCCCTCCTCAGAAGCAATCCAGACGATCAACCGGGTCCTGTGTATAATTATTGCTGCTTACATTTCTGTTTTCTACAGGTCAGTACATGATGAAAATGATCGATGTTAACTTGTGTAATTAGATATGATGTTGGAGATGTTTAGGAGAGTGTGTCAGAAAGTTTTGAGCATGTTTGACATAGTAACGGTATTTTAAAAATACTAAACTGTCGGCAACAATAGATGCCATTTTCACGGGCTTCAGCCGCGCCTGGGTAAATGTGACCTGAGCGAAGGCTCGCAGGCAGGTTAGCTGCTGCGCACGGGTAATATGTTTTGTTTACCTGAGTGAAGTCTTGCAGGCACATTGCCTTGTTTTTTGTTTATTAACATTGACAGTGTATTTTTGTGATCTCCATAATATGTTATATTTGGTAAAGATAGATATATTGATAGAAAGTATTATTTGATAGCGTTATGTGTTTATAGATCACAACCTGTCCTTCACTGCAAACATAGCTGCTACAACCCGCTGCTGCAGATACATGCTTTACACAACCTGATCTCACCAGAATGCGTGACTCCACCACGACTCCTTTACACCACAATGCGTGGTGGAGTCACAAACTTTGTTACATTTACGTGTCGGCACCACGCAACAACCCCAATGTTAAGTGAATGAGGCTCCTTTGTCGTGGTGCACACACGCATTTCTACAACGTCCCGCAGTGAGCTTTTATTCTATACAACGTTTTTTAAATCTACTTTATAGCTTGTAGTAACTCACGGGAGGCTTCTTTTATTTTATTTGTATTCATAATAATTTTTATTTTTCGTCGGAATGTAAAAATTACATTAGTTACGAATTTGTGTTCTCAAAAAACACTGCATTGTGTGTAATGCAACTGTGATTTTTATTAAATTAGTTAGTTTTTAAGGAAGGCCAGAGCTTCAGCTGTGTCAAATACATTGTTCCCTTTTAGTTAACGTTATTTAAAAGATAAAGATCATGTCCCCTGTATTGTATTACGAGCGTCCATTCCCATTGGATAACGGAGAATTTTACACCCGGAAGTAAGTAGCCTATTCTCCTTACTGTCGATTGATTTTACAGTGATATCTGCACTACTCATCGACTAAAAAACACCAGATTATCCTTGTTAATTACACAACATTGATAGGTTTGAATTGTGTGCAATGCTTTTGTATTTTCCCCCTTCGATTCGGAGAAACAAATATTTTTTCGGAGTTTTTGGACGGCAGAAGACACTACACTACCCAGAATCCTCAGCTATCGTTTGGGACTACACCATGTGCTTAGCTTTTCAGTCCTCAAGCTCTGTGATTGGTTGACCTCCAACTGCATTCCATATGAAAAAAACGTTTCGTAAAAGATAAAATCATAATTTATTCAGCAGTGCTTGCTTTACTCTTTGAAAGTCATCACATGAATGCATTGTAATAAATGGTTTGGCTGCATTAAATAATACACATCTGTCGTAGTTATTTATTTATCTACAGAGATCGGGCTTAGAATAGACCGGAAACTATTCTTTTACCGTTCTGTTTTAATTTCACAATAAAGTTAGTAGTAATATTTTGTTTTGATATTATTGTTTTTTATTAACTTCTAGACCGCTGGGTCATGTTAAGACCATCTTTTCTGTGTTGCTGTGGGGTTTTTCCATCGCTTTTGTGTTACAAAGATCAAAACAATAACAAAATAATATTCGTCGTAAACTAAACCGGAAACAGCAGTATATTTTATTTTGTTAACACTGTAAACTTACAGCCTTTTAACCCAAACCACCTACTGGTTAAAGCACATTATTACACGTTTAGAGTAATGTAATGCAGGAAGATTGTGTTGCTTTTTAATGACTGTTTAAAATGCCTTTTTCTTAATGTCTTTCATTTTTGTAAAGCACTTTTGAATGTGTTATATTTTATGAAAACATTTAAATATTAAGAGTACATACAAATAGTGGGAAAGTAGAAGGTCAATTATATAAATATAGAATAGCAAATATCAAGAAGATACTCAAATGATATCTAGAGTAAAACAGTTTAGTGCCTGATAGGAGGATGTGCTAACTAATAAGGCTTTATTTAAAGAAATGTACAGAATACGACAGTGTAATGGTGGAAGTATACACACATTGATAGATGTCTTGTAATGCACTGTTGAGGAACCTGTGACCCAAGTTTTTCATTCATTGCATAACTACACTGTTGTGTATATGATATGTCAATAAACCTTAGAAAATCTTGAAATCTTGAAAGGGATGTACAAAATAGCAATTATATACAGTCTTTAATGAACTATTAGAGAATAACGAGTAATGAATATACTTTAAACGGATCTGCAGATAAATATTTAGTCTTCTCAAGCACCAACTATCAAATATCTCGCATGATTGTTGGCACTTGACAATCACCTTCACTGAATTTCCCTCAGGTGTCTGATTTAAGGGTTGTTTATATTTCACATCATTAATCCAAATCTGTAAAGTAACTAAAATAAATGTAGTGGAGTAAAAATACCAGGTTAACCTTAAAGAAAGCCCTCAGGATTATAAAAGACCCCATCACCCCAGCCACAAACTGTTCTGTCTGCTGCCGTCTGGCAGGCGGTACCGCAGCATCCGGACTAAAACCACCAGACTCAGGGACAGCTTCATCCCACAGGCTATACGATTATTAAACACCTGAACTTAGAAACAACATCCATAACATTCATCTGGCTGCTACTTAGAAATGATTTATCTAATATATCATATTCCAATCACTTGTATATAGAGTCTTATTGCACTATTTCACTATTTGTTCTGTGTATCTGTAGCACTGTTGGAGGAGCCTGTGACCTAAGGGGGGGGGGGGGGGGGGGGTAGGACACGTTCGATTCCTGTTTTGAATAGTGTGCCGTCGATGGGTTTCATTCCATTTCAAAGTCCTTTTTGACGCTCTGTGTAAACGTTGCGCATCCAATCACAGAGGTTGAGGACTGATCACGGGGTTTGTCAAGCTAAGCACATGGTGTAGTCCCAAACGATAGCTGAGGATTCTGGGTAGTGTAGTGTCTTCGGCCATCCTAAAACTCCGAAAAAACATTTGTTTCTCCGAATCGAAGGGGGAAAATACAAAAGCATTGTACACAATTCAAACCCATCAATGTTGGGTAATTAACAAGGATAATCTGGTGTTTTTTAGTCGATGAGTAGTGCAGATATCACTGTAAAATCAATCGACAGTAAGGAGAATAGGCTACTTACTTCCGGGTGTAAAATTCTCCGTTATCCAATGGGAATGGACGCTCGTAATACAATACAGGGGACATGATCTTTATCTTTTAAATAACGTTAACTAAAGGGAACAATCTATTTGACACAGCTGAAGCTCTGGCCTTCCTTAAAAACTAACTAATCTAATTAAAATCACAGTTGCATTACACACAATGCACTGTTTTTTGAGAACACAAATTCGTAACTAATGTAATTTTTACATTCTGACGAAAAATTTAAATAATTATGAATACAAATAAAATAAAATAAAAGAAGCCTCCCGTGAGTTACTACAAGCTATAAAGTAGATTTAAAAAACGTTGTATAGAATAAAAGCTCACTGCGGGACGTTGTAGAAATGTGTGTGTGCACCACGACAAAGGAGCCTCATTCACTTTACATTGGGGTTGTTGCGTGGCGCCGACACGTAAATGTAACAAAGTTCGTGACTCCACCACGCATTGTGGTGTAAAGGAGTCGTGGTGGAGTCACGCATTCTGGTGAGATCAGGTTGGCTTTACAACATCAGGAGGATACGTCCCCAGCTGACCCAGAAAGCCACGCAGGTTCTGGTCCAGGCTCTCGTCATCTCACGCCTAGACTACTGCAACTCTCTCCTGTCTGGTCTACCTGCATGTGCCATCCGACCTCTGCAGCTCATCCAGAATGCAGCGGCTCGCCTGGTCTTCAACCTTCCTAAATTCTCCCACAACACTCCGCTCCTCCGCTCCATCCACTGGCTTCCGGTAACTGCTAGAATCCACTTCAAGACAATGATACTTGCGTACCATGCTGCGAATGGATCTGGCCCGCTCTGCATCAACAAACAGCTCGCTGCACCATCACTGCGAGGGGGACCCAAGTTCCCATCAGCAGAAACACGTGGGTTTGCTACCCTGGCTCCAAAATGGTGGAATGAGCTCCCCATTGAAATCAGGACAGCAGAAAGCTTACACACCTTCCGGCGCAGACTGAAAACTCATCTCTTTCGAATCCACTTCGAGCGATAGAACTATTAACAAAGCACTTATATTCTAATAAAGGGCTGGCTTACCTAAAGCCAGTTGAGTAGCACTTGAAATGTTTTTTCTCTATGAAATCTGATGTACTTTATGATTCTGTTTTCTTCAAGTTTGTATTTTGTTGGTCGAACGCACTTATTGTAAGTCGCTTTGGATAAAAGCGTCAGCTAAATGCAATGTGATGTAATAATTTATATTGACTATGTTGAATTTATCCTTGAGATACAGTAATTGACTGACAGACGGATCACTTAAATGGAGAAATGTGATGTTTGTAAAGTACAGCTAATTGAATGTAACTGTGTACTTTGAATTTTGAATAAGAAGCAATCCAGACGATCAACCGGATCCTGTGTATAATTATTGCTGCTGCACTTTTCTGTTTTCTACAGAAATAATTTATTGTTGCTGTGGTACCCAAGCTTTTGGGACCCGCAACACATTTTTTTGTGCAGCTGAGTATCAAGAACTGTGCTTCAAATAGTGATAGGATTAATTGTAGCGCTCCACCTGTATACATGTATGTTTGTATGTTAATTTGAGTAAAGTTCCATTGTGATTGACATAATTGTTGTTTTCTATGGTTGCCAATTGACCCACAGTCAATGGTTCATGAACAGTTCATGTACATGAACAGTTCATGAACAGTTCATTGCCAGCCATTGAATTATATTCAGTGACTGGGTATGAACTGTTCATGAAGTTGTTATGAACAGTTCTTGATATGTTCTTGGTTGAAACTGAATATCCCTACACACTCACTGAAAACTCCATTTCATGAATTGTTCATGAACCTGCCTAAAACCATATTCCATGAATTGTTCATGAACCATTCCAGCACAGGAGTTTCATGAGTGGTTCATGAACTTCCCTAGTGCCATTTAATGTTCATGACCATTTCATGAACAGTTCATCAACTTTGTTATGAGCTGTTTATGAGCTGTTCATGAATATGGTTCACTGATATTCCATGAACTTTTCATGACAAGTTCATGGAAGCTCCAGCTCAATTCTCGCACTGAATTAAAATAGTGAGTGAGGGACTGCAATATAAGAGGGACATAAATGCCCCTTTCACACCAGCGCTTTTTCAGCTCCGGCTCGGAGCTGGAGCCTGAAAAGCACCGTTTTTTTTCCTGTTCACACCGCAGCGGCGCCGGCTCTTAGCTCCGGAATCGGGTTCACTTCCAGCTCCAAAAAATTGTCGGTCTAGAGGCAAGAGCTTCGGAGCTAAGAGGTGGCGTCGCTTACGTCTCTCTTACGGCGAAGCGTGCAGGAAACTAAACCCACCTCCCCTGAACATGGGTCGACTGTTATGCCTGCCTACAAGCAGTAGTGCCTATAAACACACTTTATAAAGTCAGGCAACACTAACCAGGCTTCGTGTGATTCTGTTTATTTGTACCTTACTTTGACCATCCGTTCACTGTTATCGATCATTGTGGAGAGAGGCAGACGTGTTGTTTTGTATTATTGCAGCTATCGGATGCAAGTAGTCAGTTTAGCTTCGGTTGCTATGCTAACATCACCCGTTTTATACCAGAGAAACTTTCATAACAGCGTTGTGATACCAAACAGCGTCAATTCAGACTGACACACATTCACTTAGGCTAAGGGGAACTGGGGATATGCATCAGCTGCTTGTGTGAGTCGGACAGTGAATACTTTAGAGCGGCCGCTGCAGTGTGAGCTAACCGGGAGCTAACGGGAGAATAAACTCCCGTGGAAGAGCAGCCAATACTGCAGCGGTCGGTAAATGCTGCAGAAACACATTAATAAACAATGAACCACGGCACTCTGGAGCAAAGTATAAGGTTGGAGAAGTCGTTATTCAATTTATTCTGGCTTCGTGTGATTAAAAGCAACACGATCATCGACCCGACGCAGTTCCCCGTTGTTGTTGTTGTTGTTGTTGTTGTTGTGAGCGCCGTAATGGCTGCCATTGGGGAGCAAATCAGCGATGTAAACGGTGACGTCATGACGCAGCAGGGGCAGCTCTCATTTCATTTCATTTCAAACCTTTATTTAACCAGATTGGTCCCATTGAGATCATAGATCTCTTTTTCAAGGGAGACCTGCAAGCTCTGGGGCGCCAGTGGGCGGTGTGAACAGAGCGGGAGCTGAACAAGGGAAACCGGAGCTGAACCAGAAAAGCTCCCGCTCGGAGCTAGAAACTGAAAAGCGCTGGTGTGAAAGCCGCAACTTTTCAAACTTTGAAATTGTTCAATTGTTATGATGTGTAAAGACTGATATTTTTCTATAATCGTCTGAAACTGTTAAGTCATTATGTGAAATGGTTAACAAAGAAAAAGAGAAACTCAAGCTGCTGCTACACTTTATTTTATTTATCTAAAATTAAGCACTTTTAAGATGCACACATTTTCAAAAGCTATTTTATTTATTTTCTCTATTTCATTTTTAAATGCAGCCCGAGAGGAACATTACACATATCCACAGTATTTACTGTATATCTGTATAGTTCAATGTTAAATTAATTGACAATAAATATTGTAAATATTGTACTTTCTTTATTTGGCAGTCAGTTGTTGATTACATGCAGACGTTGATAAAGCTGCAGGCTACTTCAATATATATCACACTAATTCATAAAGCAAGTTAGACATTTTGAAGCTCCGGACCTTTGCATGGGGAGATTTTCTCTAACTGTATATATATAGCATATATCTCACGGCACTACATATATATATATATATATATATATATACACACACACAAACTAATTTGCAGACCCTATCCCTCCGTAGTATTTCAAGTAGGAGGAGAAATGCCAGCGTTCTCCTCCGGTTTACAGGCACTGTGTAAATTATGATGATGAATAAAAAATGTTACCACTACAATACAGCAACACATCTTTGATTCATGTCGTTTATAACTGGAATATTACAAGTATTATTAACTTTGTCTGTACAAAGTGGCCTGTCCAGGAAATATGCCCAAATCAACAAAAACTGCGAGCCGGCAGGTAAGACGCTCCGCTTCTGAAATGCTTCTGACACGCGCCCGGTGGGTTATGACGCCAGAGGAGGCCGGACCAAAACCGCGGCGCAGCCGTAAAGCGGCGCAGACGGACCCGGTGGAAACTAGGGGTAAGAGCCCAGTGCAAAGCAGTGATAATAAGCTAGCATGAGAGCCACACACAGGGACCCACACGCACAAACCACATGCATGTGTGGCAGGACCTGCTACCTAAAAACCATGACAACACTCATATAAAGTGACTTAATGCTCTGCTAAAACCACAATAATCCACTTTATCATCAGATTGCAAATCGTTGTTTGCTGCTATAGTACAGCTCTAAATGCTGAATTGAACACTTTATCATCACTGCTTATAAATTACATCACATTTAGCTTACGCTTTTATGCTAAGCGACTTACAATAAGCACATACAACCGTAAAGATCAAACTCAGAAGAACAGGAATATTCAATACAGTCTCACTCCCTGATAGTCCAATAGCGACGCTTGGTCAGGTTCCTTTGGCATGCAGTTGTGACGCACCGAGTCCCCTTCAGCTTCATAAATGGACGCAAAGAGCTTTCAAATAATTGCAATGTATTCCCATGTCGGCGGCACTTAAAGGCAATGTGAGCGTCCATTCCCATTGGATAATGGAGAATTTTACAACCGGAAGTAAGTATTCTCCTTACTGTCGATTGATTTTACTGTGATATCTGCACTACTCATCAACTCAAACACACCAGATTATCCTTGTTAATTACACAACATTGATTGGTATAAATTGTGTACAATGCACAAAAGCATTGAACACAAGGTTTTTCCCCTTCGATTCTGAGAAACTTTTTTCGGAGTTTAGGATGGCCGAAGACACTACACTACCCATAATCCTCAGCTATCGATTGAGACTACACCATGCGCTTTGCTCGACAAACCCCGTGATTAGTCCTCAAGCTCTGTGATTGGTTGACCTCCGACTGTATTCCATATGATAACAAACTTTTCCTAAAAGATAAAATCATACTTTATTCAGCAGTGCTTGCTTTACTCTTTGAAAGTCATCACATGAATGCATTGTAATAAATGGTTCGGCTGCCTTAAATATTACACATCTGGCTTAGTTCTTCATTTATCTACAAAGATTTGGCCTCAGAATAGACCGGAAAGTATTCTTTTACCGTTCTGTTTTAATTTCACAATACATTTAAGTTTAAGTTTTTTTTATTAAATAACTAGAAATAACTATAATAATAATAACTTATTGTGTTAACACTGTAAAAGTGACCGTTTTTAACCTGCACCATCTAGTGGTTAAAGCACGTTATTACACACTTAGAGTAATTGCAATGCAGGTAGATTGTGTTGCTTTTTAATGCCTTTTTCTTAATGTCTTTCATTTTTGTAAAGCACTTTGAATTGCCTTGTGTTGAAAGGTGCTGTATAAATTAACTTGCCTTGCCTTGCTTAAGGTCTGCTACATGTTTTGTTGAATGTGTTATATTTTATGAAAACATTTAAATATTAAGAGTACATACAAAATAGGAGGAAAGTAGAAGGTCAATGATAGAAATATAGAATAGAACATATCAAGAAGATACTGTAAATGATATCTAGATTAAAACAGTTTAGTGCCTGCTGTACAAAGATATTAATAGGAGGATGTGCAAAACAGACAAACTAATTAGGCTTTGTTAAAACATGAAATAATACTTTAGGTTAAGTTCTTCTTTTAAATTATATTATATATACATATAATATAAGCAAAAAGCTTTGGGGGCATCTACAGATACATATTAAGCCTGACAAAGTACTTAACGTTTAATATATTGCATGGGTTGTTTTTGGACTTGACAATCAACTTTCCTGCAATGTTAACTATGTTGAAGCACTTATTTTAACTGATATTATACATATGTATTATACTCTTATAAGATGTATGTAGATAGAATAAGAAATGTGCAGAATATGACAGTGTAATGGTGGAGGTACACACATATTGATAGATGTCTTGTTGAGGAACCTGTGACCCAAGTTTTTCATTCATTGCATAACTACACCGTAGTTGTGTATATTATCATATACACATATACATATCATGTTGTCAATAAACCTTTGAACATCTTGAAATCTTGAAAGAGATGTGCAAAATAGCCATTATATACAGTTTTTAATGAACGATTAGAGAATAACGAGTAATGAATATGCTTTATAGGGATCTGCAGATACATTTTTAGTCTTCTCAAGCACCAACTGGGTCAATATCACTATAAAGTAACTTTGGTGTCCCCATCAGAATCACTCAGTTATCATGAAAATGTAGCAGAATAATGAAACTCTGAGGACTTATTATAAATGGCCAAACATTGACACACATATCAGTACAATGATAAGTCTCTTGAAATGTGTTTCCTTCCTTTTATACTGTATTTATTAATTGGATGTATGTGATGTTGGCATGTCCCACACACTGCTCTGCTATCTACAGTGTGTGTAATAAGTGGTTAAATGATACTAAATTAAAAAACATATATATATGGTTTTATTGTCCACAACGAGTTATTTGATAAAATGAGTCATTTTGATCATGTATATTCTATTTTCATAATAATATTGAACATTTTGCATGTGTCCTTGACATTTGCTGTCCACCCTGTCATTGTCCACCCTGTCAGCTAGCCTTCTATGACAGGGTGGACATGGTTCGTGAAAGGAAGGACATGCACATAGTTGATGCCACATGCTGATAAATGTGTGTAATATTATAATAGCTATTACACACATTTTATAACAGTACATGCTATACATAGTAGGAGTGGACAATATGGACTTTTTTTGGCAATTTCGGTATCAGCAAGCCTAGTTTGATAAGGCAAGCCTAGTTTACCTGGACCGCCAATTAAAGTGTGTAAGGGAACATTTTGAATTGTCTTTTTCAAGGAATGAGCTCAAAAGGAGCTGAGATAGCAAGGAGATATCGGGAACGTCGTGATGCTGACCCGGACAGAAGAAGAAAGTACCTTGAGAAAGAGAGGGACAAATGGAAAAAAGACAGAGAGACTGGAACAAAGAAGGGTGTCAATGAGCTTAGTGAGAGAGCGAAGAGGGAAAAAATTAAAAAATGGAGAGAGGCAAAAAGTCAAGACAGAGCCAGGGCCCCTGCACCACCAGACCCCCTGCAGCTCCTGAGAATCAGCCTGAGCCAGGGCTTTCCAGGTTAGATCATTGGAAGTTTAGCTGATGACTTATTAGAAAGTTTAGATTTATTTGAAGGACAATCAACTATTTATGTCCCCATAAAACGACATATTGATAACTAACTCGTTACAATCTTACTAAAAATCCTTATATAATTATATACAAATATTTTGTGTTTCAGGCAACAGCATCTAGCAAGTGCTCGAAGAAGGTCACTGAAAGATCAGATCGAAATATTGGAGGCACAGCTCTTAAAAGAGAAAACTAAAACTGAGAAATATAAGAAGAGGCTCCATAGGGCCAAGAAAGGAAGTTCGTCTAAATCACCAAGTTCAAAAGTCAATGCTTTGTTGGGACGAAAAAAAGTGAATTCACCCATAAAGAGCTCTTATTTTCCATACATCCCTGATTGAAGATATTAAAAGGAAATATGAATTGCAAAAGCAAACAGAGAGAAGCAGTTGATAGCAAAAGTGATCAGTGGAAACATTCAGAAGAAGTACAAGCTCCAAAAGCATGCACAGACTGCTTTTGGCTACTCTAACAAGAGATCAAAATATCCTGTCGATCTTACCTACCATGGGAGGAGGTGCGTCAGTCGAAATGAGTTGAGGAAGAACGTTACATCGTTTTTTCTTCGAGATGATGTTAGTCGAATGACGACTGGCCGCAAACAAACAGTCACACTGCTGAAGAAAAAGATGCAGAGGAGGCATGCTTACCGATACAAGGAATAACTTGCATAGGAAGTTTCTCTCTGAGCACATTGGCCAGGTGTCATACACCTCCTTTTGCCGTCTCACACCCTTTTGGGTGGTAACCCCCTCTTCCTCTGACCGTGACACATGTCTCTGCAAAAAACATGAGAACTTGCAATTCATGGTCAATGCCTTGCAGAGCCAAGGGTTGCTGTCCTCAAGAAACATTGAGAAAATGTTACATCCGATTTTCGGAAAATCTTCAAAACTCTTGTGAAAACACACATTTATTCATGTGATCGAAATGTTTTGGTGTTTTAGATTTGGTTACCAAAGTCTTAGGATCACAAAAGCAGTGAAATATTTGAATTACACTGTATATAAATGTGTAATTCATGTCTAAAATGAAAACAACTTTATTCTAATTTTGAGTAAAACAGGTGTTTATCACTCTACTTTCACCACAGCAGGGACTGAGATACATTAGGACTGAATAATGACTTCATATTACATACCAAGGTTCATGTGATGTGTACAAATACAAATTGAGCATTCAACCTTTTTTTTCAACCAACAATTTATTATATATATGTTTTTTTCAACCAACTATTTATATAAATATAAGAAACTGGAAAATCTAACTATTTAAAATATTGAACATCAGAACTTTCAACCAACTATTCATTATAAATGTCAAGACAGTGTCAAGGTCTGTCTTCCAAGACAGTGGGTCTGGCTGCTGTGTAGGTGGGGGTGATGGTGCATGGGCTGCTGTGTAGGTGGGGTGTACAAGTGCTATACGAGACCACCACGAGACCTCCTTGCTGGCTGGGTTGAAGGTGATGGGTGTGGTGGAGCCTTTGTGCTGAGGTGTATCTGCGGCTGCCACCAGGTCAAGACCTGGTGGCAGCCGCAGATGGAGGTGGAGGCAGCTGTAGTGATGCTGGTCTGCCGGTCCTTGGTGGTGATGGCTCTGGTGAAAGCCCTTGAACCACAGTAGATCTTGACCTGGGGCCGGCACAGATGGATGTTGTGGCTACTGGATAAACGCCGCCTGTGGGCCACTAGGCCCAGACAGCTGTGAAACCTCTCTGTAAAACAAATAAAAATGTAGGACAATAATTACAACTAATTTCATTGAAATAAAGTTCAAGTAAAATGTTGCTCAAGCACAAATAACAATGCACACATAAAAAGAAAGTTTGGGAGGTTGGAAAAGGAGTCTCTCTCGATCTCTCACACACACACACACACACACACACACACACACACACACACACACACACACACACACACACACACACACACACACACACACACACACCAACACGTTCTCACTCCCATCCGGTCATATATTGACGGACGGTCAGGGCCCCTCCCCGTCGCTATATTACGTACAGGGTACCACTTGCCCGTCAAGCTTCTACGGGCAGGGCATCCCATAGACCTTCATTGCGGACAGCGGACCCCTTGACCGTCAGGCTTCTACGGGCAGGGCGTCCCATAGACCTTCATAATGCCTATTTTAAGGTTCATTTGGCCATTAAAATGCGTTTTGATGTCATTTTATGCGAGTAATGAGTTTTTATTTTTGATTATTTGTGCAGTACATGTACATGATGTTTAGTTTGCTATTTATGACGAAGATTACTTAATGAATGTGTACAAATAACCGGAAACAGACGTAGGCCTATAAGGGACATTTCGAGCATCATTGCGATTGTCAACATTTTTGAGTTTAGGATGGCCGAAGACACTACACTACCCATAATCCCCAGCTATCGTTTAGGACTACAGTCCCCGTGATTACTCTTCAACGTCTGGGATTGGATGTTGGAGTGGCAGTGCGCCAAGGTTACGCCGAGCGTCAAACAGCTGTTTGAAATGGAACGAAACCACGCCAGACTATCCAAAACTGAAATCGAACGCCCCCCCAGAACTACACACTACACTATTGTGTTTCGCAAAATGTTCTATGGGACGTCTCTACTGAACAATTTCGTTTTTCCCACAATTAGAAGTTGCCAGTATTAAACACATTGGTGTTATCAAATGTAAAACATATAATAAATAAATGGGTGAAAATCGCTGTCCATAATGCGCAGCATTAATATATAGCATTAATATATACACACATGACAGCTCATTGATACTTTGTAATTCTACTCCACTACAATTCAGAGGTTAACCTGGTATTTTTACTCCACTACACTTATTTGAGTTACTTTGCAGATTCTGATTAATGATGTGAAATATAAACAACCCTTAAATCAGAGTAACACCTGAGTAAAATTCACGGAAGGTGATTGTCAAGTGCCAACAATCAGGAGAGATATTTGATAGTTGGTGCTTGAGAAGACTAAACATGTATCTGCAATTGACATTAATGGAAACGAGTAATAAAGTATATTAATTACTTGTTATTCTCTACTAATAGTTAATTAAAGACTATATATTATGGCTATTTTGCACATCCCTTTCAAGATTTTAAAGGTTTATTGACATATCATATACACAACTACGGTGTAGTTATGCAATGAATGAAAAATTGGGTCTCAGGTCGACAGTGCATTACAAGACATCTATCAATATGTGTGTACCTCCACCATTAAACTGTCATATTCTGCACATTTCTTATTCTATCTACATACATAAGAGTATAATCCATATGTATAATATCAGTTAAAATAAGTGCTTCAACATAGTTAACATTGCAGGAAAGCAATATATTAGATGTTAAGTACTTTGTCAGGCTTAATATTTATCTGCAGATAGATACCCCCAAAGTGTTTTTCTTATTTAAAAGAAGACCTTAATCTGTTATTTAATGTTTAAATAAAGGTTAATTCGTTTTTCTGTTTTGCACCTCCTCCTATTAATATCTTTGTACACCCTGCACTAAACTGTTTTATTGAAGAGATCACTTATAGTATCTTCTTGATTTTTTATATTCTATATTTCTATCACAGACCTTCTACTTTCCCCCTATGAAAGTATATGTACTCTTAATATTGTTTTAATCAAATATAACACATAAAAACAATAATTCAATAATGTGCTTTAACCACAAGGTACACACAGACACTTGTATGTACAACATCTGAAGATGTGTAGTTTTATTCATGCTTTCACATAATTTTACACAATCCAATTCAAATCAGTAATATCTTTAAAAACTACAAGTCCTTTTATATCAGCTGTGCACCGTTATGGTGTAAATATAACCTATCTATGAATTATATCAAATGTAAAAGTCAGCCGAATTAGTGTTGATACTGCAAGGAGACGTATTGTGTGAAGAGAAATTGAAGATGTTTTTTAATTGTTGATATATTTATGATCCACGTCAAGTATTCAGTTTCGGCGGCATTTCTTCAGTTTTTCCAAAGGTCTTCTCATCAGGGCGCTATAAATAAAGAACTACGGAAGATCTGTAATATTTAATGCAGCCGAACCGTGTATTACAATGCCGTTATGTGATGACTTTCAAAGAGAATTAAGTATTATTTTATTCTTTTAAAATGTTTTCCGGATTTCATATAATATAAACAACAAATCCCAGCATGCATTGCGGCTAAAACATCCAATCAGCGTAGCTGAGAATCTTGGGTAATCGCTCGAAATGCTACGTCTGTTTCCGGTTATTTTTATTTTGAAATTCAGTTCCTGACGAACGCCAAAAAAGACCGAGATTATGGAATTAAACCAATAAGGATAATTGTATGTTATTGGTGAGTAAATAACAGTGTGTTATTTTGAAAAGAATAACAAATTAGATTTTCCTCACAGACGGCAACACTATCCATCCATCTTCTCCCGCTTATCCGTGGTCGGGTCGCGGGGGTAGCAGTTCCAGCAGAGAGCCCCAAACTTCCTTTTCCCTGGCGACATCAACCAGCTATTACTGGGGGATCCCAAGGCGCTCCCAGGCCAGCGAAGAGATATAATCCCTCCACCTGGTCCTAGGTCTACCTCTTGGTCTCTTCCCAGCTGGACGTGCCTGGAACACCTCCCTAGGGAGGCGCCGAGGTGGCATCCTAACTAGGTGCCCGAACCACCTCAACTGGCTTCTTAAGATAAGATAAGATAAGATAAGATAAGACTTTATTCATCCCGAAGGAAATTGTTGTGCCAGAGTAACAGTAACAAAACACAACAAACACAATAAACACAGCAGAAAAAGAGCAATCAAACATCCACCGACAACATGAAACATAGATGGTCACACAATCAATGCAATCATTATTAGCAGTATTCAGTAGTTTTCAGTAGTTAGTAGTGCAAAAATTAAAACGTAGTGGCAGTTACGTAATTGCACATTATCATAGCATTATTAATAATAATACTAATACTAATACTAATAATAATAATAATAATATAATATAATATTGCACATTATATTATATACAGTTATATATAGCTGTGAGTGTAATTGCAAGGATGTTAATTATATAGATATATTGCACATAGTGTTGGTGTGGAAGTTCTCATTTCCCTTTTCTTTCGACGCGAAGGAGGAGCGGCTCAACTCCGAGTCCCTCCCTGATGACCGAACTTCTCACCTTATCTCTAAGGGAGACACCAGCCACCCGGCGGAGGAAACCCATCTCGGCCGCTTGTATCCGCGATCTCGTTCTTTCGGTCATGACCCATCCTTCATGACCATAGGTGAGGGTAGGAACGAAAATGGCCCGGTAGACAGAGAGCTTTGCCTTCTGGCTCAGCTCCCTTTTCGTCACAACGGTGCGGTAAAGCGACTGCAGTACCGCTCCCGCTGCTCCGATTCTCCGGCCCATCTCACGCTCCATTGTTCCCTCACTCGAGAACAAGACCCCGAGATACTTGAACTCCTTCACTTGGGGTAAGGACTCATTCCCTACTTGGAGTGGACAGTCCATCGGTTTCCTGCTGAGAACCATGGCCTCAGATTTGGAGGTGCTGATCCTCATCCCAGCCGCTTCACACTCGGTTGCGAACCGTTCCAGTGAGTGCTGAATGTCGCAGACCGATGAAGCCATTAGAACCACATCATCTGAAAAAAGCAGTGGTGCAATCCTTAGTCCACCGAACTGCAGACCCCCTCCCCCACAACTACGCCTCGAAATCCGATCCATGTATATTCCAAACAGGATTGGTGACAAAGCGCAGCCCTGGCGGAGGCCAACCCTCACCGGAAATGGGTCCGACTTACTGCCGAGGACCCGGACACAGCTCTCGCTTTGGGAGTACAGAGATTGGATGGCCCTGAGTAGAGACCCCCTCACCCCATACTCCCGCAGCACCTCCCACAGTAACTCCCTGGGAACTCGGTCATACGCCTTCTCCAAGTCTACAAAACACATGTAGACTGGATAAGCGTACTCCCAGGCCCCCTCCAGGATCCTTGCGAGAGTAAAAAGCTGATCCGTCGTTCCACGACCAGGACGGAATCCGCATTGTTCCTCCTCAATCTGAGGTTCGACAATCGGCCTGACCCTCCTTTCGAGTACCTTGGAGTAAACTTTCCCGGGGAGGCTGAGTAGTGTGATGCCTCTGTAATTGGCACACACCCTCTGATCCCCCTTTTAAAAAGGGGAACCACCACCCCGGTCTGCCACTCCTTCGGTACTGTTTCCCGACTTCCACGCAACGTTGATGAGACGTGTCAACCATGACAGTCCCTCAACACCCAGAGCCTTCAGCATTTCCGGGCGGATCTCATCCACCCCCGGGGCTTTGCCACTGTGGAGTTGTTTGACGACCTCAGTGACCTCCCCCCGGGAGATTGGTGTTGATCCCCCGTCATACTCCAGCTCTGCCTCTAACATAGAGGGTGGAGTTGTCGGGTATAAAATCACAGACACACATATACATAGGCTACATCTGATTACAAAGTCTCATCTGTACAGGACGGTACAATGATAACAGGCACACATAAATAAATCTATGACAAAGTCTCATCTGTACAGAACAGTATGATAAAATAATCGATGGCAAAAACATGTCACTGTAAATGTCTCCGTTATGGGACGAATAAATGATTAATTTAATCATCTACACATGTAATCTCCAACCTGATCTCACCAGAATGCGTGACTCCACCACGACTCCTTAACACCGCATTGCGTGGTGGACTCACGAACTTTGTTACATTTACGTGTCTGCACCACGCAAACAACCCCAATGTAAAGTGAATGAGGCTCCTTTGTCGTGGTGCACACACACATTTCTACAACGTCCTGCAGTGAGCTTTTATTCTATAAAACGTTTTATTTAAAATCTACTTTATAGCTTGTAACTCATGGGAGGCTTCTTTTATTTTATTTGTATTCATAATAATTTTTATTTTTCGTCAGAATGTATTATGGTGCATTAGTTACGAATTTTTGTTCTAAAAAAACAGTGCATTGTGTGTAATACAACTGTGCTTTTTATTAAATTAGTTAGTTTTTAAGGAAGGCCAGAGCTTCAGCTGTGTCCAATAGATTGTTCCCTTTAGTTAACGTTTTTTAAAAGAACATTATATTCCGATTTGATCATGTCCCCTTTATTGTATTACGGAGAGCAATGTGAGCATCCATTCCCATTGGATAACGGAGGATTTTACCCCGGAAGTAAGTATTCTCCTTACTGTCGATTTTACAGTGCTATCTGCACTACTCATCAACTCAAAAACATCAGATTATCCTTGTTGATTACACAACATTGATTGGTTTAAGTTGTGTACAATGCTTTTGTAATTTTCCCCTTTGATTCGGAGAAACAAATATTTGAGCAAAAAAAAATGGGAGCAAAAACAAAAGTGTTGCATTTATATTTTTGTTCAGTGTAGTTTATCTGTGGGTATTGTGGGTGTGGAAGAATCTTGTCTTGTTCCAGAATTATCTGCCCCCTTCTTTTCCGAGGTGATACTGCAGAGCAAATGTTTTAGGTCACTTATTTTTCTCTTCCCTGCAACTGCAGCAACTGCTCCTCTATTGTCCTCTGAGTCTTCAGGTTGCTCCTCCATAGGAAGCATAACAGTATCAGCTTTGAGGAGCAGTTCCCTCTTGAATTCCTCTTCCATAGTAACAAACATACTCTTAAATCTTGGATCTAGGAAAGTGGAGATGTTTAGCATCATCTTCAGATCGTGCTCATTGTATCTCTTTTCTAAGTCTTCTCTAATTATGTGCTTCATTTCCAGCGCTAGTGGACGGTCACCTTCCTCATCTTCTGTGCAGGCTCTTATCTTCCACATGAGTGGCAGGACTGATGAGATTGTTGTTTCTTTCTCTCCACTTAGGGCATCTGTGAAATAACTAAGTGGAGCCAGGACATCCCTCACAATTTCCAAAGTTGTCATGTCTGTGTCTCTGGGCTTCAGGTGCCACTTATTTCTATCCTCAGCCAGAACAGCAGAGACAGCTTGCTGCTGCTCACAAAATCGTTCCACCATATCATAGGTGGATCCCCATCGGGTGGGCTCATCGTGAATCAGTTTGTGTGGTGGCAGCTGTAAAGATTTCTGTTTGTCTTTCAGCAGTCTTGACATCTTATTAGATCTTGAAAAGCCAGAGACAGTCTTGCGGACCCGGAACAGACAGCTTGCCACACGATCAATGTCTATGGCTTTGTTGACTGACAAATGTAAATTGTGACCAAAACAGGGTATTCAGGTGTAGTCAGCAAAAGCCTTGCGGTTATTAGAAGCATTCTCTGTTGTGATACCAGACATTTTGGCCATATCTAGCCCCCAGGAATCTGTGACAATTTCCTCCAGGGCTTCCTTCAGAGTGTCAGCTGTGTGGTCAGAGTGCAATGCAGAGCATCCTAATCACCAGGACTGCATTTCCCAGGACTTATAAATGTTATAAACTGGACTGTTACAGCCATGTAAGGCAAGGCAAGGCAAGGCAAGTTTATTTATATAGCACTTTTCAACACAAGGCAATTCAAAGTGCTTTACAAAAAACGAAAGACATTAAGAAAATGGCATTTAAAATCAGTCATTAAAATAAAAGCTAATAAAATAAACATAAAAAGAAAAAATACATGGATAAAAGTTAAAGTGCAGTCTAAGATATGAATAGTTCAATTAAAAGCAGTGACAAAAAGAAAAGTCTTCAGCCTGGATTTAAAAGTAGTAAGAGTTGCAGTGGACCTGCAGGTTTCTGGGAGTTTGTTCCAGATATTTGGAGCATAATAACTGAACGCTGCTTTACCATGTTTAGTTCTGACTCTGGGGACAGAAAGCTGACCAGTCCCTGAAGACCTGAGAGATCTGGATGGTTCATAATTTAGCAGGAGGTCAGAAATGTATTTTGGGCCTAAACCATTCAGTGCTTTATAAACCAGCAGCAGTATTTTTGAAATATATTCTTTGACACACAGGAAGCCAGTGTAAAGGCTTCAGAACAGGAGTGATGTGATCCACTTTCTTAGTGTTAGTGAGGACTCGAGCAGCAGCGTTCTGAATCAGCTGCAGCTTTCTAATAGATGTTTTAGTGAGACCTGTGAAGACACCATTGCAGTAGTCCAGTCTACTGAAGATAAAAGCATGGACAAGTGTTTCCAAATCCTGCTGTGACATTAGTCTTTTAATCCTAGATATGTTCTTTAGGTGATAGTAGGCTGATTTAGTAACTGTTTTAATGTGACTGTTGAAACTCAGGTCAGAGTCCATGACTACACCTAGATTTCTGGCTTTATCTGTTGTTTTGAACATTGCAGGCTGAAGCTCAGCGCTAACTTTTATACGTTCTGCCTTGGCTCCAAAAACCATTACCTCAGTTTTATCTTTGTTTAATTGGAGAAAGTTCTGACACATCCAGTCATTGATTTGTTCAATGCACTTACTCAGTGTTTGAATTGGAACATAGTCTCCTGGTGAAATTGTTACGTAAATGTGTGTGTCATCCGCATAGCTATGGTAACTTATTTTGTTGTTTTTCATTATCTGAGCCAGTGGTAGCATGTAGACGTTAAAGAGAAGAGGCCCCAAGATGGAGCCTTGAGGTACCCCACATGTCATATTTGTCAACTCAGATGTGTATTTACCTATAGAAACACAGTTGTTTCTGTCCTTTAAGTAGGATTCAAACCAATGTAGAACTGTTTCCGAAAGTCCCACCCAGTTTTCCAGTCGGTCTAGTAATATGCTGTGGTCAACAGTGTCAAACTCAGCACTGAGATCTAATAATACTAACACTGAAGTTCTGCCACTGTCTGTGTTTAAGTGGATGTCATTAATCCTCTGGAGTCTAAGGTGTATTTTCTCCATTTTTAGATGTTTTCTTAAATCCCCTTTTAAATGTATTTCTTCTAACATGGCACCCCATGTGTTCAATATCAAAATGTTCAGGACAATCTCTGGTATTGCTATATATGCAAATTGCTCACCTTAGAGCACTCTTTGATGAGATAAGTAGCTCAAAAGCTTAAAATGTTACATCCGATTTTCGGAAAATCTTCAAAACTCATGTACTCATGTGATCGAATTGTTTTGGTGTTTTAGATTTGGTTACCAAAGTCTTAGGATCACAAAAGCAGTGAAATATTTGAATTACACTGTATATAAATGTGTTATTCATGTATAAAATGAAAACAATTCAATTCGAATTTTGAGTAAAACAGGTGTTTATCACTCTACTTTCACCACAGCAGGGACTGAGATACATTAGGACTGAATAATGACTTCATATTACATACCAAGGTTCATGTGATGTGTACACATACAAATTGAGCATTCAACCTTTTTTTTCAACCAACAATTTATTATAAATATGTTTTTTTCAACCAACTATTTATATAAATATAAGAAACTGGAAAATCTAACTATTTACAATATTGAACATCAGAACTTTCAACCAACTATTCATTATAAATGTCAAGACAGTGCCAAGGTCTTTGTCTGTCTTCCAAGACAGTGGGTCTGGCTGCTGTGTAGGTGGGGCTGATGGTGCATGGGCTGCTGTGTAGGTGGGGGGTACAAGTGCTATACGAGACCTCCACGAGACCTCCTTGCTGGCTGGGTTGAAGGTGATGGCTGTGGTGGAGCCTTTGTGCTGAGGTGTATCTTGACCTGGTGGCAGCCGCAGATGGAGGTGGAGGCAGCTGTAGTGATGCTGGTCTGCTGGTCCTTGGTGGTGATGGCTCTGGTGAAGGTCCTTGAGCCACAGATGGATGTTCTGGCTGCTGGATAAACGCTGCCTGTGGGCCACTAGGCCCAGACAGCTGTGAAACATCTCTGTAAAACAAATAAAAATGTAGGACAAGAATTACAACTAATTTCATTGAAATAAAGTTCAAGTAAAATGTTGCTCAAGCACAAATAACAATGCACACATAAAAAGAAAGTTTGGGAGGTTGGAGAAGGAGCCTCTCTCTCTCGATCTCTCCTCCACACACACACACACACACACACACACACACACACACACAGACACACACACACACACACACACACACACACACACACACACACACACACACACACACACACACACACACACACACACAGGTATTTCCAGTTACTTTACATTCAGTATAAAATCACAGACACACATATACATAGGCTACATCTGATTACAAAGTCTCATCTGTACAGGACGGTAAATAATAACAGGCACACATATAAATAAATCTATGACAAAGTCTCATCTGTACAGAACAGTATGATAAAATAATCGATGGCAAAAACATGTCACTGTAAATGTCTCCGTTGTGGGACGAATAATTTAATCATCTACACATGTAATCTCACTTTTACACACCAAAATAACGTTAACACAGAGTAAACNGTTTGCTAATGGAGTCTATTTTGTCCCAAGAAAAAGTTCATGACTATCGATACAAAATATATAGGCCTATCAATAAACCTATTGTTCATTTTCGCGGTATTCCCCACACATTGCCAGTACACTATTACTGTAATATTTACACTTACCCATGTCCAAATGGATCCTTGTTGTTGTCTTTGTATTCTTCTTCTTCAGAAGAGTTGAAAACTTCAGGTTCTGAGGCTCACTGCTGCTAGCGAAAAAAATCTCTAGCGAAGTCGGCGACTGTAAAGTTTTTTTTAGCCATTTTCTCTGTCTCTCTCTCTGTCCTTACAGACGTAAACTGATGGGAGACACGTGGTTTATGTTTGTTTTACTTGGTGGGTAGGTCCTTAGTGATTTCTCGATGTCCATTGGTCATTTCAGACCATGATGGCTGCCGGCCGAGATTTCCTTGACGGACACACGAATCCACCAATCGCACACAGTGTTAAGTCAAGCTGCTTTGAGCGGCCATATTGGCTGCTGTGCCCTGGGCTGAAGTCGAATAGTCCATTTAGCTTAGGAACCTTCCTAAAGGAGTGAAATGACCCGGAAGTCCCTCAGTGGCAGCCATGATAAGTGCCGTTCGAATTCTCTAGAATGATGAGAATGATAGGAAAGGAGGTTTCAAACTTCCTTTATAACCTCCTTTAGCTTAGGAACCACTGGACCTCCCTAACCGACAGGAGAAGCGAAAATGCTGCCCCACAATGCCTTGCAGCCGCAGCATTTGCCATCACTCAACAGTCGGCCATTCACGGAAACAACCGATTATGACCGAGAAATGATATCATGAAAGTTACGGTGCTTATTAAGCATTTTAAAACGTATGTGGTAAGTTGCCAAAGTGCTTTGTTTTGAACGTTCATCAGTATTATAATCAAAAAGAGAAATATGAACGTTAGTTTTTACTGAAATGATCAAATAAAGTCAACATCTCACAGTCTTTACTGAGCTGTGTGGAGTTTGTTCAACTTTTAAAAGATGTTTGAATGGTGATATACACAGTGATAGATGTTAAGGACTAACGTTTGTAATAAATACATTTGTATTGATTTTAAGATCTTTAGTTCATACAATCATACGTATTGGGATCATTGGTATTAATGTGGACCGGAGGGAGAGGGTGACGAGCATAAGTTTCACTTTCCTTTTTTATTTAAATTCCAACTTTGGTCATGAAGAATATGATTCTCTGTTGTCCACGTTCATAAAGCAAAGCAACAGCATCAGAGCACGGTGCAGAGTCTCTAGATGAGTTTACAGTAGTCCCTCGTTCTTATTAAACATCCATGTTGTAATCCGCTGTATAGAACACTGTAGTTTCCATAGTTCCCCCACAGCAGCAGACGCACATTCATGACGTCCGCTGGCGCATCATAAACACGTTGATAGTGAAAGTGCATTCGGATTCTCTAAAGTACCGCAGTCTCTTCTCCTAAGTCCTTTTGAATTCTCCTGTCCACTATCCCTTAACCCCGTGACGTTTCACTCAGAGGTCAAGGAATAGACGATAGAGTTAGAACTTAGGAGCTGATATTTGGACTATTCAACTGCAGCCCTGGTTACAGTCTCACAGGAGATACCGCTGGAAAGCTACTCTTCCAGCGATTCCGCGGATATCTGAATCATATTTCTACTCCTTATAATCGAAAATATATGATTAATTACGTACAATTATGCGCACCTGGACGCGCCGGCGCGTCCACCGACTCCAGAGGGTTAAAGACCTTTACAAGAGCAGTCTCAGTGCTGTGGTTTGGACGAAAGCCTGACTGGAACACATCAAAACAGTCATTTAAATGCAAGAAATTACTCAACTGTTGAAAAACAACTTTTTCAATGATTTTACCTAGAAATGGGAGGTTTGATATGGGCCTGTAATTGTTCATTACTGAAGCATCTAGATTTTTTTTTTTAAGAGCGGTTTAATGACTGCAGTTTTCAGGGCCTGTGGAAAAATACCTGAGTGAAGAGATTTGTTTACTATATGAAGTAGATCTGAGGCCATGCAAGGCAAAACATCTTTGAAAAATCCTTTTGGAATAATATCAAGGCAGCAGGAGGAGGATTTCAGAAGTTGTATAATGTCCTCTAGGTTTTTATCATTAATCTGATGGAATTGTGTCATGGTGTTTGACTTGATGTTAAGTGGACACAGAGACAACACATTTGCTGTACCTGATGCAGAGGCACTGACTGTTTGTCTGATTTTCTGAATTTTGTCAGTGAAGAAGGCAAATTCATTGCACTGGTGGATAGAAATTCAGAGGCTACTGGCACTGGGGGGTTAGTTAGTCTGTCGATGGTAGCAAACAAGGGACGTGCGTTGTTTTTGTTTTTGGTAATGATGTCAGAGAAGAACGATTGTCGTGCGTTTTTCAATTCCAAATTATAAAGGCCAAGTCTCTCTTTATAGATTTCAAAGTGAACCTGGAGATTTCTTTTTCGTCATCTGCGTTCCGCTTTTCGACATTCTCTTGTTTTCACGGTCATGGCCTTTCTCCATGGAGATATTTTCTTGCCAGACACTTCCTTTACCTTAGTTGGAGCAATGGCATCTATAACATTTTTAATTTTTGAATTAAAATGATCTACTAGCTCATTTACTGAGATGTTAGCAGGGGCAAGTGTGGAAGAAAAATTCTGAGTAAACATTTCCCTAGTATTTTCAGTTAAATATGGCTTTGTGGTTATCTCTTTTTGAACATTTTTGTGAACAGAAATAGAGCTCTCAAAGAAAACACAGGAATGGTCAGAGAGTGCAACATCAGTCACCACAACCTCAGAGATATTCAGACCCTTTGAGATTATTAAGTCCAGAGTGTGTCCCTTATTGTGCATGGGCTCCGTCACATGCTGAGTCAGTCCATAGCTATCAAGAACACAAAATAGTTCTTTAGCCCCTCTGTCCTGGGGGTTGTCAACATGGATGTTAAAATCACCAACAATGACTAGACGGTCAAAGTCAATACACACTATAGACAGCAGTTCGGTAAAATCATCAAAAAAGCTTGCACAGTATTTGGGTGGTCTATAGATATTTAGGAACAGAGCTCGAGAGGAGCATTTCAGCTGAAGGGCCACATATTCAAAAGAATCAAAGTTTCCATACGATGTCTTCCTGCATTGAAGGGAATCATTGAACAGAATAGCAACTCCACCCCCTTTCTTATGCATTCTTTCCTGACTCATAAAACTAAAGTTGGGAGGGGTTGATTCGATAAGAACAGCTGCACTGTTATTTTGTTCAATCCAAGTTTCTGTTAAAAACATAAAATCGAGATTGTGCTCAGTGATAAAATCATTGATTAAAAATGTTTTTCCTGCCAAAGACCTGACATGTAATACAGCTAGTTTAAGTTCGTTAAACACACTATCAGTCAGGTTTTTGTAACAAGCTGTGGCTGACATGGAATCAATGCTAAATTAGATAAACTCACACAAACGTTTGAGCGCTTCCTGTATCTAAGATGATTCACCGCTCTTAATCTATTACCTATCAACACAGATATCGGCAAAGCTACAGGCAGGCAGGGCCCCGGCATGTCCTGGAAAGAGTTGAGAGTGCCATACGCCCAGCAGATATCAGTTTGCAGCGTTTTGTACACACACATCCCTATCAGGCTTTGAAGGGGAGGGAGGACCCACCACCCTGCTCCTCTCATAGGTGGGCAGGGTAAACCGGGGGAGATGGTGCGCATCTCTGCTTCGGTGATTTTGGTGGGCGTCGTTGAGGGGCGGGGGTAAAGGACATGCTGCCAACCCTGCGTGTCGCCTTCATGCGGTCATCGAACTCCAGGGGGGTGGGGGCGAGGGTGAAAGGGTGAGCGGAGAGTAGAGAGAGCTGGGGGATGAATGAAGAGTATCCTCGAAGGCGTTGACAGGGGGGGGGGGGGGTGACGGGCGGTGGAGACTCCTCCGTGTGTCTCATTGGTCTCCCATAATCAGAACATTCCTCAGGCGGGTGCAGTGATACTTCTTCAGGGTTTTCTGCGCGATGTGTTGTGTCTTTCTCCTGTTTTGATTCCTCTTGTCGCTTGTCCTTGGCAGAGGAAACAGATTGATGACGCAGGCAGTTGAATATGTTAGAGACAGAGATGTTCACAAGTCTTTTTTTGCAAGTCCAAGTCAAGTCGCAAGTCTTTGGTCATGAGTCCAAGTCAAGTCTCAAGTCTTTGTGGGGTGAAACTTGATCAAGTTTCAAGTCTTTGGTCACGAGTCCAAGTCAAGTCTCAAGTCTCTAAAAAAATAAAAGTCTCATGTCTCTTCTGGTTGTAATTAGCCTTCTATTGTCTGCTGCTATCCAGTCTGTTAAGAATACTGCACAGCTATATCTAAGAAATTCAAAGCATTTACTGTGTTATTATACACTGGGTCTCTAATGACATATTTTAAGTCTACTATTAATAAACATATTCCTCTATCCTCTCACTCAACTGGGCGGTGGTGGCGAAGTCGATAGGGACTTGGCTTGGCAACTGTAAGGTCACCAGTTCAAGTCCCGGCAAGACCAAGTGCTACTGAGGTGTCCCTGAGCAAGGCACCGTTCCCCACACTGCTCCCCGGGCGCCGTTCAAAAATGGCAGCACACTGCTCCTAACACTAGGATGGGTCAAATGCAGAGAAACAATTTCCCCACGAGGGATTAATAAAAGTCCATCTTATCAAAGCCAGTGACATGGTAACCTAATAAACCTGTAACATTAACGCTACGTGGTCAACAATAAACCTGTAACCTGCCTACTGTATAAACCCACAGATGTATTTATGTATGTAACTATGTATTTTCTACGTTTAACGTTAGCCAGTAGATGGTGGCAGCGGAACGTAATGATTAACGTTACCGACCTTTTCTATGTCATGTCAAGAGTTGGATGTCAATGCCACTCAACTCAAACAAGTGTGACAAGCAAACATTCACTCATCTTTTCAAATATTAAGTTACAAAGCTAGTAGCAAGCTAAGTTAACATTACATAGCTGATGCTGAGCTAAACATGTTTGCTAACCGTCCATGCGTTAATGTGACTGACCTCTCCGGGTGAGTTGTCAAGTGCCTGATGAAATCCGACGTTGTTGCGCCAGCATCCTTGATTTTGATATTGCAGACTTTGCAGTGTGTGCTCCTTTTGTTGGTGCCGCCGGCGTTTTGTTCGAAGTGTTTGTAGTTGAACCTAATTACAAGCGGTACAGCCGCAGGTGTGCCGCCGGTCGCCATGGTGTTACTACGAGGTAGTAACAGAGGCGCGCACGTCTGCGTGTAATGAGCCCGGCTAAAATAACTGGATGGCCTACCTGCCTGTCAGCCTTCCATCTGGGCACAAACTTATCTCGTGCCCTCATTGGTCATGGGCGCGTTCGTGTGTGTTGGAGGAGGCGGGCTCTATAAGGAAGTAGCAGCCTCTAGCAGATTATCTCCGGTTGTGTATTTTCAAATTCTAGCGATCTCGAGCCGGTTTCTCTCAAATGTACTTACCCCACCTTTAATACGACAAAAATAGAAAACACAATGATTGTTCACGAGTCCCAACACACGAGTCCAAGTCGAGTCTGAAGTCTTTTGGTCACAAGTCCAAGTCAAGTCTCAAGTCTCTGTGTGTGCGACTTAAGTGCGACTCGAGTCCGAGTCGCAGACTCGAGTCCCCATCTCTGGTTAGAGATAAACAATTTCACTCCTGACTTGTTCAGGCAAACTCCATTTGCCTTGAAAAGATGTCTGCGGTCCCAGAACAAGTTAAAATTGTCAATAAAATTGACAGAATGGTCAATACATGCAGTTGAAAGCCAGGTGTTCAGTGCAACCAATCTGCTGAATCTCTCCACTCCTCTTCTAACTGGCGGTAGAGGGCCACTGATAAACACCTCTGCATTTAGAGAGCTGACAGTTTCCAACAAACATTTAAAGTCTTATTTCAGCACTTCTGACTCTTGTTTCACAACATAATGTGTTCCAATGTGCAGAACCACATTCTTCACAGTCGGATGTTCAGCCCCAATATGCAGGATCGTCTCAGCCAAGTCAGAGACTGTATCCTTGGGAAAACACAGTACTTTGGTGTTGTTCTTACTACACAGACCTTTTACATCTCTTACAGCAGAGTCACCCACAATCAGAGTTTCAGGCCCAGTCGTTAGCCTTTTACTTTTGGAGTAGCTATTGGTCCTTACCCTGCTGTGTGAAGAGGACAGGTTATCCAGGTCATCAGAAAGAGATCTCTGGCTCTCGGTCAGCGGAGCGTATCTGTTCTGGATTGGCAAACTTGGTGGTTTAGGAGGATCTTTTGTAGTTCTCCATTTAGCAGCTGTCCACTGCTGTTTAGGGGTTGAAGAGGCGCTCTTCCTGGGTGATAACAATGCAGGCCCGGTCGCATCACAGATTTCAGAGCTCTGGGCTCTGCCTGTTATCCGTCCTCCCAAATCCCATGGAAATGATTTACTCTTAGGCTTTGCACCCAGAGAGTTCCAGGGAGGACTACCACTTGTCGATGTATTACCCAGTACACAGCCCTCCTGTTCCTTGGAATCATTGTAGCTGCTAACTAGCTGTGAGTTAGCATACCCTTTTCCATTATTTTGCAACACTGGTAAAGTGGTATCATTCCCACGACATAGTCCATTCACTTCCACGTTAACTTCCAACCGTTGCATTTTCATTTTCAACACAGCTATCTTCTGTAGAAGTTTGTGGAAGTCATCTCTAGAGAACGGAGGCATTTTGCTGCCGACTAGCTTAAGCTAAATAGCATAGCCTACCAGGCTTTAGCTGTTGCTAGGCCAGGCTACTGTAAGACTGAGGTCGTCGTAAAAATGTTGAAATATGGCTGAAAACCTCCGTCTATTTACGAAGATGAACTGTCCCAGTGATAAGTTAATGTCCAAGAGCCGCTGCTCGAAGTTTTCAGAGAATAAGAATAGGAAAATCAGCATAAAAAGTAAGCAGAGGCAGGAGCAAGCAGAAAAGCGTCTGCACTGTAAGAAAGATAAGAGAAGTTGTATGTGTCTTCAGTTCTGCTGGTCCAGAGGTCCGTAGTGCAGGAGAAGAATGGCATTGGTGTCAGCTGTGCACTGATAGACCTCGTGTCATTATAGATCTTGGGAATTTCATTATACATAAATAAATTCCTAGAGGGGAGGTTATACCTTTTGTCCAGATGCTGTAGAAGGTTTCTGAACCCAGCCTTTTCAACTACATATATTGGCATTTGGTCTATACAGATTAACTCTGCCACTGCCCTGTTGAGCCTTGTAGCATCTTTGGACTCCTTTGGGTACTTAATATGGTGCTCAAAAAGAGCTTGGAGGGTAGGTTGATTCCGGGTAGGTTGATTCTGAGTGGGCGTAGTCACTCTCTGTGAGCCAGCAGACTTCTGTAGTTGAAATATATGGGTTAGAAAAATGTGAGTTTGTGAGATACCATCATCAGTAGTGTTCAGGGCAGGCTAATCCTGGGTTTGAGCTTCATCGTTCTGAAGTACCAGACTCACAGTTAACGTAATTTATGTTTATTATTTTCATGATCAATACAATTGGAGTTTATCTGTTAAGTGTTTTCTTACAACATGGTCTCTTCTTTATACTTGAGTTTATGTGATTTCTTTGATAGTTAACTTTATATTGTATTAACATGTAATAGTACAGTAATATAAATAATTATTGACAACATGTACATTGCAGATGTTAGCCACATTGGTAAGTTAGTTAAAAAGATAGCCATATTAGACTGTTAGCATTGCCATTAATTGCCTCGTCAAACTACAAAAACGTTTGTTTGTCACACAATAAATTACACTTGTTTGACTTAGATTTGAGGGCATGGGCTGAGCATGATGTAATTATGTTATCTATCACATCCGTTAACCTGTTTGTCTTTAAATTATTTAAACAGCTCTGGATGCCGGTCAGCGAGGTGCTTAGCCAAGTTCGATGTGTTGGCTCCCTTGGTTTGCAGGGATCTAAAACATTTCTTACAGACAGGCCTCGTGGTGTCCGTAGGCTTGCCCTCACCGTCAGAGATATAGCTCAAATATTTCCAAATTTCGCTTCTGGCGTCTTTTTTTCTCAACAAGCCAAGGCGCAGCGGAAGTTTCACTCCCACTTGCAGCCATGCTTCTCGTTTTCTCACAAGCTCTGGCAGCTAGCGCGTGCACGAGAGAGGGGAGGGACTTAGAGCGTGCTTGAGAGGGGAGGCACTTAGAGCGTGCTTGAGAGGGGCGGGACTGCAGGCACGGCTGCAGTGCAGGGAGTGGAAGCAGAGCGCTGAACACACACGGCTCTTATTAAAACGGCACTTTCTCACCGGAGTACTTTTCGCCGTCATTCTTAAAGTACCGATACTAATGAAACGGAGGAATCGTACCGTTTTTAACGGCAGGGTATCGCGGTACCTTTCAAGTATCGGTACACCGTGCAACACTAGTCCTGTTTGACTACATACTATTCAGTGCGCGGATCTTTCTGTTCACATTAAAAGAGTAGTTTCTTAGTGAATGTCCTGTATTGGTCTTTAATCAGCTTTTCATTTTCTTCTTGCCCCTCTGAGAAAACGGTGAGGTAGTCGTGATCTTCAGGTATGTACTTTCCTAATAGAAATTGCAAGAAACATCAAACCTATGACATTATTGCAGAGCAAGTGTGTTATTTATGAAAGACGTGTTAGTTTATTAAGCGGCTGTAGAAATAAAATATTTCTTATTTTAATGTGTTTTTTAAATGCATCACTTTGTACTACAAAGATAATCAGATTATGAATGAACAGTCTGCAGTTAATCAACATTAAAATATATGTTATTATTAAATAATATTCAACTGTTATCAGAACTTAGTGTAAATGTAGTGTCATGCTGTTCGGTTGTCTCACTGCAAGAACCACTTTTACCACGTCTTTTACAGACAATATGTAGAGACATATGGTAGTAATTCTCACAATGTAAAATAATAATTGTCTTAAATACATTGAAATGTGAAAGCTGATTATAGTTGTTACTCTATCTATTTAAACCAGAACGTTTCTCGATTCTTTGTACAGTATGAAAGGAGTCTTTGTATCTTTGAGTCCATGCTGAAGTTCATTGATGTTAGAAATAGGTCTGTCTCTCGTGGTCAGCATCCTCTGGTCTGTCTGCTGCATCACCTGGAAACTTGAAACAAACAGATATATGTAAAGTAACAATGTGTTGGTCACAGACTTTTTTTTACATGCAAATGCCATGTGAAAAAAAGTTCTGGATATCACAGCCCTTACTGTATCTTATCAGTTGGATTGTGTCTTATTGTCTAGTTGGGGTCCGTTTTATTTTTTACTGTTATTTTGGAATCGTTTTTCATGAAACAGTCCATTTAAATATTTGTCCTATGCCATATTCACATTCATTTGTAACACAAACGTAGGGGTAAAAGACAAACATCTTCAACACATGTAATGCAATGAATAAACTTAATTGTCACAGAAGCACACATAATGTCATATCTTATATTTAAACAAATAATTTCCTTGTCCCTAAAGCATTGACTACGCTATTGTCCTTAAATGCAGGCATTAAGATACATGTTCACGTTCTGCTGCCATAATAAGTCGGTTTCTCCAGTGTAATGATGCTTAGTAAGTATTGGTAATAATATGAATAAAAACAACAACGTTTGGGTTCGCTCGTTTAATATGATGAACGTTAACCAGTAGCTTCAATAATCAACTCCACAAACCATATTGCAATATCTACGTTAACGTTATTTCTGGAAACAACTGGAAATGTGAGATTCATTAAGATACACAGATGTTATAGTGAGGTTAATTACATTACATTACATTGCATTTAGCTGACGCTTTTATCCAAAGCGACGTACAATAAGTGCATTCGACCAACAAAATACAAACTTGAAGAAAACAGAATCATATAGGTACATCAGGTTTCATAGAGCAAAAACATTTCAAGTGCTACTCAACTGGCTTTAGATAAGCCAGTCCTTTATTAGTATATATGTCACAAACGAGTTGAGGACCAAAATGCAGAACACGGGAAACCAGGGATAGTCGGTAACCAGCTTTATTGAAGGCAATAGGCTGGTAGGAGACAAAACGGCAGATAGTAGGCAAAGGGCTGGTCGGGGACAGGCGAGGGTTCCAGGAGAAAGCAGGACGGGAGTCGCAGGTACAGAACGGGTCAGGGAGCAGGCGAGGCAGGCTGGTTAGGGACGGGCAGGGTCGAAACCGGGAGAGCAATCTGAAGGGTAATGCGGGAAAGACTGGCATGCTGCAAAGTACGATCTGGCACTGAGGTGAAAGTGAAGTGGGCCTAAATACTAATGGAGCTGATGGGTGTAACAGAGTGAGAGAGAGACAGGGTGTGACTACCAGGTGACTAAGGAATGTTAATGCAGAAAATAGGTGAGTGAGAAAGCAGACTGTGACAGAACCCCCCCCCCCTTAATGGACGGCTCCTGATGTCTAAGAAAATTCTAGGAGAGAAATAAAAAAAAGAATTAAAGAAGAATCAACAAAAACCCTACAGACACAGGGTGGAAGGTGGAGGTATGGGGAAAGGTTAATACGCATCTGAGAATGCTCTCTCGGTTTCTCCCTCCTGGAAGTCCCCGTCCTCGTCCTCCTCGACTGATGACACTTCCCCCTCCCCCTCGACGAAGCCTCTGGTCTGTAGTGGACGAGTGCCCCCTGGCTTAACGCCTGGTTTAGCGTGGGTCCTAGAAGGCTGCTCCGGGTAACGCAGGTGGAAGTCTCGGATGAGTTGAGGGTTGGGGATATGACGAGCAGGAATCCACTGCCCTTCCTCAGGACCATAGCCCTCCCAGTCCACCAAATATTGAACCCCTCTTCCTCTGCGACGGGAACAGAGTAGACGACGAAGGGTGTAAGTAGGACCCCCATCGATCATCCTAGGGGGTGGTGGTGGAGGGGCGGCGGGAATCATAGGACTCTCCCGGACAGGTTTAATCCTAGAAATGTGGAAGGTGGGATGGATCTTCATGTTCCGGGGCAAACTCAGTCGAACTGCTGCAGGGTTAATGACCTTGACAATCTCGAAGGGTCCAATAAACCTGGGCGCTAACTTCTTAGACTCCACCGAAGGGGAATGTTCTGAGTGGAAAGCCACACCCTCTGGCCTACCTGGTACACAGGTGCCTTGGTGCGTCGGCGGTTCGCTGATGTGGCGTACCGGTTAGTAGACTGAAGCAGAGTTGTTCGAGCCTGCCTCCAAGTCCTCCGACAACGTCTGATGAAAGCCTGGACAGACGTACAGGTAACCTCCTTCTCCAATGCAGAGAACAATGGGGGTTGAAAACCGTATGCACACTGAAAAGGGGAAAGACCAGTAGCGGAACTGATGAGGGTGTTGTGGGCATACTCCACCCACAGGAGTTGTTTTGACCAGGTTGTGGGATGATCGGAAGCCATGAAGCGGAGAGTGGTCTCCATCTCCTGATTTTTCCGTTCGGTCTGGCCATTGGCCTGTGGGTGGAAACCGGAGGTGAGACTGACCGTCGCCCCGATCAGTTCACAAAACTCCCTCCAAAACACAGAGGTGAACTGGGGCCCCCGGTCGGAAACCACATCAGTCGCCAGTCCGTGAATGCGAAAAACGTGGATAAGAATCAGTTCTGCCATCTCCTTAGCTGACGGGATCTTAGGCAGGGGTACGAAATGAGCCATCTTACTAAACCGATCTACCACCGTCAAGATGGCAGTATGTCCGTGGGACGGTGGTAGACCAGTCCCAGTCACAAAGTCCAATGAAATATGTGACCAAGGGCGACGTGGGACCGGTAATGGATGAAGGAGGCCAGCTGGCGTTTGGTGAGATGGTTTGTGCCGATTGCACACAGGACAGGCGTTCACAAACTCCCGGGTGTCAGCCTCCAGCGTGGCCCACCAGAACCGTTGTAGGACCATCCCTCTGGTACGTTGAATTCCAGGGTGGCAGGAAAGTCTGGAGCTGTGAGCCCACTGAAGCACCTCAGCCCTCAAAACCTGAGGCACAAACAAACGGTTGAGAGGACAAGAACTAGGACCGGGTTGGTCCACCAAAGCGGTCTTAACCCTCTCCTCAATCTCCCAAGCGAGGACGCCGATCACCCGAGGAGCAGGAAGAATAGTGTCCGGAATACCCCAGGTGTCTCCCCTCCTCCCGAACTGCCGGGACAAAGCGTCGGCCTTCACGTTGCGGGAGCCCGGGTAAAAAATAACGACCACCTGGCTTGGCGGGAATTCAGTCTTTGGGCCGACCTGATGTATTCCAGGTTCTTATGGTCGGTCCAAACCTGAAATGGTTGTTCTGTCCCCTCAAGCCAGTGTCGCCACTCCTCCAACGCCAACTTGACTGCTAGAAGCTCCTGATTCCCCACGTCATAGTTCCTCTCCGCCGGACTCAATCTCCTCGAAAAGAAAGCACAGGGGTGGAGCTTCTGGTTCTCACCAGAACGTTGCGACAGGATGGCCCCCACCCCTACGTCAGAAGCATCCACCTCCACCATCAACTGACCAGCGGGATCTGGTACCTGCAGGATAGGAGCCGATGTAAACCGGCCCTTGAGGTCCTGAAAAGACTCCTCGGCTGCAGGGGACCATCGGAACATCACCTTGGACGAGGTCAGGGCGGTGAGCGGGGCGGCCACGGTGCTGTAGCCATGGATGAACCGTCTGTAAAAGTTGGCGAATCTCAGGAAACGCTGCAGCTCCTTCCGGGAATCAGGGACCCGCCATGAGGTAACCGCTGAAACCTTAGAAGGATCCATCTCCACACTTCCTTGACCCACGATGTAGCCAAGAAAGGCGACCGAAGAAGTGTGAAACTCGCACTTCTCCGTCTTGACGAACAGTGAGTTCTCCAGAAGTCTCTGGAGGACTGTCTGGACATGATGGACGTGTTCTTTGAGGTTCTTTGAAAAAATCTAAATGTCGTCCAGATAAACAAAAACATAACGATCCAACATGTCCCGGAGTACGTCGTTCACCAATGCTTGGAAAACTGCAGGGGCATTGGTAAGTCCAAATGGCATCACCAGGTACTCGTAATGTCCCGAAGAGGTGTTGGAGGCGGTCTTCCATTCGTCCCCCTCACGGATTCGTACCAGGTGATAAGCTTTTCGGAAATCCAGCTTAGTGAAGATGGTAGCCCCCTGTAGTAACTCGAATGCTGTCGGGATGAGTGGCAAGGGATAACGATTATTCACCGTGACGTCGTTCAGGCCCCGATAGTCAATGCAGGGTCTCAGGGTCTTGTCCTTCTTCGCCACAAAAAAAACCCTGCTCCTGCGGGTGATGTGGAAGGACGAATAATTCCTGCAGCCAGAGAGTCATTGACGTAAGTCTCCATGGACTTCCTCTCCAGTGCCGAAAGCGAGTACAACCGGGCCTTGGTGGGACCAATGGCGCAGTCATAGGGCCGATGAGGTGGGAGAGAGAGAGAGAATTTAGCCTTGCTAAAAACCTCCTTAAAGTCCAAATATTCTGCCGGAACCCCTGTGACATCCGGAACCAGGTTCATATCCATAGATAGTTGAGGTGCGGAAGCCTGCTTGAGGCAAACCTGATGACAGGAGGAACTCCAACCTAGGATGGACCCAGTTGCCCAGTCAATGTTTGGGTTGTGGCGGCGGAGCCACGGATAACCCAAAATCAGAGGGATTTGGGGGGACCGTAGCACATGAAACTGGATTGTCTCATGGTGGTTCCCCGACATGAGCATATGGACCGGTGTCGTCTGGTGTGTTACCGTTCCCAGTAGGTGACCATCCAAAGCATTAGCCGGTACCGGCTGGAGCAACCGAACCTGTTGGATGCCCAGCTGTAGTGCGAGCTCCTCGTCAATGATGCTAACATCTGATCCGGAGTCGATAAAAACAGCCAGAGCCTGAGATTTGCCTGTCAGGAGGAGTCGAGCATGGCACAAGGGTCTTAGATTGGGGATCAGCTCAGAGGTTTGGCCCACCAGTATACTCCCCATTACTGATGAGCTCTGCCTTTTACCGGACAACGGGAAACCATATGTCCAGCAGTAAAGGCAAAGATTACCTCTTCGACGTAATTCCATCTCCTCAGAGGTAAGACTGGTACGACCCACTTGCATGGGCTCGACCTCCCCGTACCGTGAGTCAGAGTAGGAATGGGAATTCTCCGCCGAAACCAGAAGTCGAAATCTCCCGGAAACCGGAAGTTGTTGTCGCGAGCAGCGGCCCGCCGCTGGCATCTGTTGCTCTCCTCTCCGGGTCTGGATTCGTCTGTCAATCCGAGAGGTGAGCTCAATCAACCCATCAAAGGAAGCAGGGAGATCATAGGAAACCAGCTCATCTCTCATATAATCCGCTAATCCTCTCAGATATGCGCCACACAGCGCCGGCTCGTTCCAGCTGCTGCGGCGGCTGCTAGTGCAGAAGTCAATAGCGTAATCCACCACCGTGCCGGAACCCTGGCTCAAACTCAGCAGACCTCCGGCAGCATCGGGACCCAGACGAACGGAACCAAACACCTTCCGCATCTCCGCGGAAAATGCAGCAAAAGAGGCGCAGGCTGCTCCCACTCTGCAGTTCCCCATAAACGGGCTCTCCCCGTCAGATGATTAACGGTGAAAGCTACACGAGCCGCCTCGGAGGCGAAGGTGTGTGGCTGCAGTGAAAACAATATGGAACAGTTTGTGAGAAAAGGACTGCATCCCTCCGGCTCACCAGCGTAGCGTTCCGACGTTTCCACACGAGGCTACCGGAGCGTATCCCGTCGGGCCAGGGGCTGGAGCGAGCATCGGAGCTGCGGGCGGAGGGACGGTAGCAGCCATGGTAGCAGCTAGCTGTTGTACGGTGGCGGCCATCTGTTGCATCTGGGAGGTAAGGTAAGCCAGCGTTTGTCCCTGGCATTTATTAACGATGGTATTGTTAGTTACCAGTACAATTCCATGATACTCTACACAGCAGATCCTAATTACTTCAATATACAATCCTTTATCTCGTTTTCATACTGTCTAATATCTACTTTATGTTGTAGTAAAACATCTCCTTAATAAAACTGTATTTATTGATATTTCTCGCGAAAGACTGCATTTTACTGTACTACATTGAACACATCTTGCTGACGTTATAAAAGCATCCTCACCCAATACACATTACTGAATTGCGCCTGAATGCACCTTAACTGAAGTCACCTCTGTCACCTCTGTCAACAATTATCACAAAACATAAACTATTAGTTTTGGGTTTTTGATTATTATTAAACTGTGAATAATGTATTCACTCAAATAAATAAATAAATACAAAATATAATAAAATAAACATTAAGGTGCAGCATTTCGATGAACTGAAATAATCTGTATTTGAACTGTACTGTACAATACCTAAGCAGCCAGTTTGACATTAGGACTTGCTTGTCATTGTATTTTCATGTTTGTTTAAAGAAAAATGAACTTGTCCACATTGCTTGCCGAAAGGGCAGATCTGCTGGCACTAACAATGCCTCCTGCTGTGGAGAACACCCTCTCGCTAGGGACAGAGGTAGCAGATACAGCCAGGTAGCGCTTTGCTAACATGGCAACATAAGGATATTTGGCGTTTGTAATAGCTTTGGCTCGGTCTGAACTTTTTGCGGGTGGTGGAGGCTTAAATGCTAGTGGGAGTTGGGTTTGCACTTCAGTCTTTTTTTCTTTTGGTACCGGTAATATTCACGTTCGGGTGATGCCTTTTCAAATGAGTGTGCAAGTTTGATGTATTGCTAGTTCTAAATCACGACTTAGCAAAACGTGCTAACGGGGCTAACGGCTACTTAGGGGCTAACGGTTCTCCGAGCTGGACACATTACATTGGTCTCTATCTGCAGCCGGAGAAGAAACGAGTGCTCAGGGACCGTCTGCAAAGTGCAACTCCGAAAAAAGAGAATACAATAATATTCAATCACCATTATACAGCTTATTACTACCAAACTCACTACACACATCAATAGTCTCCTGGTGGTCATACTAAAGCAGAGAGTTTTGAAGAATATGCTTTTGAATAATTTTGGGGAATATTTATAATGTAACATCTTCAATAAATATGCCATCATCTTCAATAACTTTACTATTATACAGTATATTTCTACCAAACTCACTATTTGCATTGTTGTTGTTAGCATCTGGTTAGCTAGCTGCGCTAACATATATTAAAAGCTGTTTCTAAAACAAGGAGAGGGAGAGCTCTCTCCAGTCAGACTGAGAGAGATAACTACAGCTCAGTGAGGTAAGGGACTCTCTGTTTAGATAGTTAACTTTAGTCCAGTTATCTCAGTGGTGAACGTTTTGGTCACCATTGATGAGAATAAATGAAAAACAGTTATAAAATACTATATGACAGTAAAACAAGAATACATTTTAAAAGGTGAGTGATTTGTAAAATATCCATAAAGAAAAAGAAAATCTGTGTACAGAAAGAAAATCCCCCCCCCCTCCCCACTTATAAAATAGCACTTTACCTCTGCTTACACCTTTATGCTATTTTATATGCTGTGAGCTGATTATCGAGCCTTCATTGTAAGAGTCGCGGGTACACTGTGTATGTGCGTAATCCACTGTAGCGCCCGGTACATTAATGGGAAACCCTAGTTTGTACATGTTCAATACATTTGTAACACTGTACACATGAACGTTTCTTTTTTCGGTTCACCAAAAAAAAATCTCACTCCAAGCTGGACTCAAATGTTGGCAGCCCTGTTCTAAGTGATACAGAGGCTATATGCTCTAGTTACTTGTCTAATTATTATGCAGCAAATAGCTAATTGTTATGCAAACTGACATCATCGGACTTTCTCAGTGCCCCATGTAGCAGTGATTATCATGATAAGGATAGGTATCCTTTGACTTGAGAAGTCAATACTACTTGGTACCAGGTTATTTCGGTAGGTACCCAGCCCTATACATGTACATTGAAAAGAGCAATGGTGTCAGTTACATTTTCAGATGCAGAAATGTATATTGGCTATGTGTTGCTCTGCTATAAAAAAGATTGGCATCATCCCTCAAAAAAACATAATCTGTTGACCTGTAGAATATTTACTATTTGTGTTTATAGAAATCCATTTTTGCATTGTATAAGTGTTTTTTGTGTTGCTCTTTGTTGCTGCAGATTGAAACGCGAACTCTGTGCGTGTCTGGAGTCGGCGATCTTACTGTGTGCTCAAATGTATGTGGTGAGAATACAATTGTATTTTGGTTTAACCCTGTCCCACTCGGTTATGTGATTGGCCATTGTGTATGTGTCACACTTTTTTAAATGCTTTCACAAACATATTATTGGCGATTTTCAGGTCCACATCTCGTATCTACTGTGGCGAATATGATTGTATAAGTTAGCACTACATCAAAGTCGCCTAAAAAAAAGGTTTGTCGAAAATATATCTTTTGCAAGATCGCGTCGAGCTGGATTGGATCTCGGTAGAGCAAAATGCTTTCAGCATTCACACCCAATATTCCATAGCAGAAATCAAATGCTGAGCAAACATGCATACATACAGTTATGTGATTGGCAGGTGTACGTTTAATGAAATAAATGAGTCTATAGAGGTTTCTCAATACGCTAATTTCCCCTCCTCGACTCCTTTCCTCGACTCCTATCCTCTATACTTAGTCCTGCCCACAGGAGATGCGAGCGGAGGACTGAGTAGGGGAGCCGAGGAGAGAGGAGGGGAAGCAGCAGGCGGTTAGAGAAATGAGAACTCTGACCGCTCAGAGGAGCTGAGCGTTCATTTTAAAGAGACGTCCATTAATGATGACAGGAGGCACAGCAGCCCTCTGTCTGATGGACAGATGTGTTCATGACCACTTATATATTTACTTTAGTTCATTCAAAGTGCGGTATAATGAGATAATAACAGGCTACAGATGCGGACATATACAAACACATATATTTATAGAAATTAGAGCTGTCAGTCGATTAAAATAGTTAATCGCGATTAATCGCAAATGAATCGCACATTTTGTATCTGTTCTAAATGTACCTTAGAGGGATATTTTTCAAGTTTGTATTACTCTTATCAACATATGAGTGGACAAATATGCTTTATTTGTGTGTTTATTATCATTTGAACAATGACAAATATTCTAATGAATATTAAACACAACAACCTTGAGATGATGAGCGGACATCCACTGAGAGATGTCAGCTAAACAAGCAGAGATGCGTGCGACGACCTGGGTCTCTGAGCGGGGAAAGGACAGAATTAATTGGGTGTCGTCAGCGTAGCAGTGGTATGAAAAACCATGCGGGCTAATGACAGATCCGAGCGAGTTTGTGTACAGGGAGAAGAGGAGGGGACCAAGAACAGAGCCCTGAGGGACCCCTGTAGTTAATTGACAAGGGTCGGACTCGGACCCTCTCCAAGTTACCCGGTAGGTGCGGTCTTTGAGGTATGAGGTGAGGAGGGAAAGTGCAGAGCATGATACTCCAAGTTCTTGGAGAGTGCGAAGGAGGATCTGATGGTTCACCGTGTCGAATGTAGCAGACAGGTCCAACAGGATGATGACAGAGGAGAGGGAGGCTGCTTTAGCAGTGTGCAGTTCCTCAGTGACAGCAATGAAGGCAGTTTCTGTGGAGTGACCTGCCTTGAAACCAGACTGGTGCGGATCCAGAAGGTTGTTCTGATGGAGATAACAGGACAGTTGTTTAAAGACAGCGCGTTCAAGTGTTTTAGACAGGAACGGGAGGAGAGAGACAGGCCTGTAGTTTATAACATCAGACGGGTCGAGAGTGGGTTTCTTTAGGAGAGGGTTTACTCTTGCCTCCTTGAGACTGTTTGGAAAGTGACCAGCAGTTAGAGAAGTGTTGATGAAATGGGTGAGAAACGGTAGAATATCAGGAGCGATAGTCTGAAGGAGGTTTGAAGGGATAGGGTCCAGAGGACAGGTGGTAGGGCGGGCAGAGGTAATGAGGGTAAGAACCTCACTTGGCGAGAGAGGGGAAAAAGAGGTTAGTGTGCCGGCAACGTCAGGCAGTTGCCGTGATCAAGAGTTTTAAAATGATCGATTAAGTTAAGTTAATAAGCTATCAGCAACAGAACAGGTACACGGGATACCCGGAGATGACAACAACAACAACCGGAAGTTACAACATGCTCACCGCAATAGGTTCCACCAATGAGGGCACTTGTCTTTTTGGAGTTACATTTTCTAAATGAATGGCCAGTGAATGAATATATATATATGTGTTTACTTGTATATTTGGTGTAATATTATTCATTTATAGTCCAATATTATCCTATACGTATAAGCCAGTGAATTAATCTAATCTCTTTGTTTTTCCACATTTGTTAGATGAGGTGTGACCCCAGCAGGACAAAGCCACACACCCAGAAGACTTTCAGGGAGCAGCTTGCTGCAGAATTGTTGGAGTTTGCTGAAGGCCCTGCTGAAGGCCCTGCACCTCCACCACCCCCTTCTCCACCACTGACATGCATGCCCGAGTATTATGGGGAAAATTCCACCAAGGTCAGGAAGAACTGCAGGAGGTGCCTGGATGCTGGACTCAAAAGGGTGAAGACACCTGTGTACTGCAGGAAGTGCCAGGTCCCTCTGTGCTTCACTGTCAAAAATAACTGTTTCAGGGAGTGGCACGACCTAAATACTGGAACATTCAGGTAGGTATAAAGTTCAGGTAGGTATAACATTTTGCGAGTGTTTATTTAAAAAAAAAATACTTGTTGTTTTTATATACCTAGTGATTGTATTGTGTAGTGTGTTGGTAAAATATTTGTTGTTTTTACAAACCTACAGTGTGGTTTTATTGTATAGTACGTTGGTAAAATGTTTGTTTTTACATGCCTATTGTGTGTTGGTAAAATGTTTGAAATAAATCTGCCCCAGTTGGAGTCAAATGTTACCTATGTTTCCGTTTTTTTTATTGTGCAAGTACACCTACACACAATGACCTACAGTGTAGTTTTATTGTATAGTGCGTTGGTATACACACGTAGCTACACCTACACATACACACCTACACACACACACACACACACACACACACACACACACACACACACACCTACACACACAAAAATATTTGTAACATTTTTTTATTTTTTAAAGAAATATTTTTATTTATTTAAAAAAAATAATAATTAGAATTTGGGTGGAATGAATACCTATATTGATGATTTAATGTAATACAATGATTGTTATAGTCTGGTACCTGAAAAAGGTCAAATGGCACTGATGGAACCAAATGTGCCCAAATGTGCCCAAAGCTTATTCCGCCTGGACTTTATTTTCATAAACCTCTCTAAAATGTAAAGGTCAAATGTCACTTGTTTTGCCTCAATCTTGATACAGGGTAATTATTATATGTTATACTTTGGATTCCTAAAGCTTTTAGGCTACTAACCCATCATTCAAGGTTAGTCTTCCCTATAAGTAATGGGTTTTCTTTAGGCGGAGACAGGCATTTTTTTGCTATGTTCCATCTGAATTTACTCTGACACAGAAACATCTATATTGATTCTGACACTTCTACATCCAACTCACAGATGTAACCTTGCTTTGACAACAACAATTATTCATATAAAACTTTTAGAAGTGAAGTTATAGTCATTTGTTCTGGGAATGTCATTTTCGAGCCTGAAACCTGAAAAACAGGCTCGGGGTTTAACAGGTTAAAGGACTCTGCATCTACCTCAGCGAGGATCCTTAGGATCTGGTGAAGGAGTACATGGTGAGTGTGCTAAAGTAGTAGGCCACATTAAAAACAAATTGGTTTGAACATGTTTTTAAGAAAAAAATTGCCTCAGTTAAAAGAACCTCATTTGACCAGATATACCAGACCAAATTACCAGACATTTTACATAGCTGTCTTCCTGAAATTGATATTGACCCTGATTTATAATTGGTTTTGTTAGAATTAACATGGTCTATCAAGACTGAAAATTGTGATTTGTGTTTTTCTGATTGCAGAGACACATTCTAATGCAATAGTCTTAAGGACAGCTCTATCTTCCTAAGGCTGCAGTATCTTCCACATGTGGGGCTTATATTACATTACATAGGGTGTATTATGAATCAGGAGTAGGCAGGGTCGGCGTCATGGGGGGTCATTCGCGGGCCATGCCCCCCCAAATGAGTCACTGTGCCCCCCCAACGCAGGGTGGGCAAGCCTTGCCACTTTGCCGGTTTTTATTTTATTTTTCATCATATTAGTGAAAACGTTTCCACTAAAGGTTTTTTGTGTGAAATACATCAGAAATAAATAATACAAATATAAAACACAGCCTGAGGTGTGCTCACTGCTGCTCTCTGATTGGTGTGTTGCTTGACCAATGACCCCCGACTTTTGTTTTGTTATCATTACGTGGCTGTGTGTTTAGATGAAAGCCCAGTGGCAATCTGTTCATCTGTTACACTGATTATACAGTAAAGCCATCGAAAATAATACGATATACAGTACAGTACAAGTACTTCTGGGTCTCTGTGTTTCATTCAAGCTCGGCTCTGTGTGTGTGTGGCACGAGCGCATTTTGTGAGTGTGCGAGTGGTAACGCGGAATGTTGTTGTTAGCATCTGGTTAGCTAGCTATGCTAACGGATATAAAGAGCTGTTTCTACACCAAGGTGGAGGAGAGTCCTCTCCTGTCAGACTGAGAGGATCTTATAACGTCAGCTCAGTGAGGTAAGGACTCTCAGTGTTTGGATAGTTAACTTTAGTGTAGGTTATCTCAGTGGGTCTCAAACGGTTTGATCACAATTTATGTAAACAAGTATTTGCGAGGAACACCTTTATATGATCATTATAGTTATTAAAGAATAAGAGAATAAATGAAAAACGGGTATGAAATACTATAGGACAGTAACACAAGAATACAGTTTAAAAGGAGAGTGATTACTCAAATATCCATAAAGAAAAAGTAAATCTGTGTACAGTTATGTTTCATATGGATGCTGAGAGATAGGCTACCCATAGATCTCTTCATTTTGCTCTCAAAGTGCACCAGATTGATGATTGATTGATTCAATATTTTAAAAATAATCTTCCCGGGGGAGCATGCCCCACCTAAAACATGTTCACATGGATAGGATACTAAATACATTTGCACACTTTTTATATGGTGGCCTATGTCCATATATTTCTGTTTTGGTGGTCGTGCCACAACCGTGCATGTATGCAGAAGTCATAGGTGCGCTAGAAAATAGCACTACACACCTGCAATGTGTGTGAAAGACAATAGACTTTAAAGCATGTTTTTTTAAATTGAAGTTGCGTTGGTGTTTGTGTGTTGGTTGTTGACGGCAGTGTGTGCCCCCCCGTGGTAAATGATTGCCCCCCCATTTGATTTGTTCTAGAGCCGACCCTGGGAGTAGGACCTAATGCTTTGCTCATTAGTCTCCAGCATGTGGTGTCATTGCATTTCACCTGTTTACTCTCTCCAACCTTCTCCTCTTTTGAAAAGTCTGTGATGTATATATATATATATATATATATATATTACCAATAATAATTACCATTCACCTGTGTTTATTCACTGAATTTAATCTACAACCTAGGGATGGGAATTTGAAAGCAAATGTATATTCGAATATTCGACCCCTCAAAAAACGGTCAACCGGTTAACCGAAATGTACATATCCTATATAAAAAAAAATTGGGTAAAAAAAAAAATGTAAAACATTTTTTCCAAATGTTTTTTGGGGGAAATAAATACATGTTCAAATAAGTATAGAAACCAAGTCAAATTTATCAAATGTATTGAACTGGTGATCACAGTTTGACAGCTATAGGCCTACAGCTTTCATGTGCGGAGGCGATTCACAATCAGGCCAGCTGTAGAGAAGACCCTCTCAGCTGGAACGGAGGTTGCGGGTATAGCAAGGTATAGCATGTATATATAAGTTGAATTTGGCATAGTTGGACCTCTACACTGCACTCACTAACCTGGTCGAAATATTTCCACACATTACTCCTTTTGGACGCCATGTCTGTTGTGTAGGACTCTTCTTAGAGTGTAAATAATTACCGGACTATGACTGGTAAAATATGTTGAATACCGGCAAAACGAAATCTCTCCTGTCAAAATGTCTATGTACTTTGCCGCCACACAAGGTTACCAAGCAGCGCTTATTGTTGTTTAGGCTGGCCACTCATGTGTCGCGAGTGTTGACAGGGGGCGGGGGAGCACGCTCATGAACTGTTAGCGCCGGAACCTCGCAATGGCTGCGGAGCGCATTTGGGCCTAAGATGAGGTTTGAGTCTGCGTGATCTGCGTGTAGGGAGGGGCAGCAGCCATATCATTAGCTAGAACTAGCTAGATCTGATGGATTTGGACATTAACGCGAGTGAAGTATAACCGGACGCGAGAGAGAGATCAGCACCTGCAACTCTGCCCGCTGTGAGGCACCGGTGAGCGGAGCAAAACACACCTTTAGACCTGACACATTTAGCTATGGCACTATTGTATACATTGAATCATTCAATTTGATAATATGTAATCAACTTAGGCATCCATCCCAAAAAAAAAAGTGTGCTAATTAGTGTAGTGCTACAGTGGAGTGTACCCGTATTGTCAAATAAGTAAATTGTGTCTTAATGAGGTCTGAGTAAAAAAAATGTATCCTTAAAGAAATGATTTGTCTTCCACCAGGACATGACTGAGGCCAACACACTACGTGAGGTAGAAGGAACAACAGTGGCGATCTATGTTGCCAGAGAGACTCCCAGCAATGACTATTCTGATGTGGGAGTAATCCTCGAGGGTGTGGTGGTGCTTCACGATCTGGAGAATGTGGCTCTTGCAGCTGCAATGCTGTTTGGACTCATGTATGCACAGGAAATTTGAAATCTAAAATTCAACACCCATGTAGTTAATTTTAACACTATGAAAGAGTTTATATTGAAACCACCAGCAAAGTGTTAAATTAACACTTTCCAAAGTTATGACAATATAACACTATCATAGTGTTACTATACCAACACTAAGAGTGTAAGATGTGAACACCAACACTGAACACCAACGCCGATAACAACACTAACAGTGTTGGCTGCAGCTTCAATTTTACACTGTCCTGGTGTAGAATAAAACTACAGTAGTGATACATCTTCTTCCATTTAACACCTTTAAGAGTTAAACATGTACACTAATAGTGTTGCAATTGTACACTGTCCTGGTGTAGAGTAACACTACAGTAGTGATAATTTATCCCATCTAACACCTTTAAGAGTTAGAAATGTACACTGAGCTAGTGTTGAATGCACATTATACTGGTGTTGCATTTTGCATTAGCCTCAACCCTCTGGGAGTTCAAAATGAACACTAATCTATTGTCAAATGTAGTGTATTGGTATTATGATGTACAACAAACTGGTGTTAAAAGTTACAATGACCAATAAATCATTACAGATATCAGCATATGACAAGTGCTTTATTTGAATGGTGGCATGTCTCTTAAGACTGACAAATTCTCCCAATATTCAATTCAACATTCAATATTGTTCAACAGCAAAAATGTATAAATAACCCTCTGTGGCAGTTGAGGTCCAAAAAAGGTTGTGATGCGTTTGTGTAATCCCTTTCACACGCATCTTTTTTTGATTTTTGGTCTGGTAAGCATAACTTTTAAGGGTCCCCCAGATAAACCCCCATGGTCAGTGGAGTCTCCCCACTGTCTTGTCACATAGATTATACGATCTGTGTCGTAGTAGAAAACTCTGTGCTGTAATTTCTCCAATTCACTGTACAGTTTCAGCCAGTTTGTGATTTTGAGGCTATTTCAGTGAAAACAAGGCTGTTTTGAACATTCGACAAATGTATGCTTAATTCTCTCAGAAAGTTACTGACAGATACACTTTTCTTTTTAAAAGCTGACCACTACCATGAAGTACTTTGTTTTAGTAGATTTCGTCAAGCATATACACTTTTGTGTTTAAAAGCTGAAAAGTAGATAATGAAGTAGACTTTGTGTCCGTAGATTTTGTTAAGATTCTGACTCTTAATGGCAGTTTGTGATTTTGAGGCTATTTCAGTGAAACAAGGCTGTTTTGAACATTTGACAGATGTATGCTTAATTCTCTCAAAAAGGTAGTGAACGATACACTTTGCTTTTTAAAAGCCGACCACTACCATGAAAGTACTCTGTTTTAGTAGATTTCGTTAGGATTCTGACTCTTAATAGCAGTTTGTGATTTTGAGGCTATGTCAGTGAAACAAGGCTGTTTTGAACATTTGACAGATTTATGCTTAAATTCTCTGAGAAAGTTACTGAAAGATACACTATTGTGTATACAAGCTGGCCACTACTATGAAGTACTTTGTTTTAGTAGATTTCGTCAAGCATATACATTTTTGTATTCAAAAGCTGAAAAGTAGATAATGAAGTAGACTTTGTGTCCGTATATTTCGTTAAGATTCTGACTCTTAATGGCAGTTTGTGATTTTGAGGCTATGTCAGTGAAACAAGGCTGTTTTGAACATTTGACAGATTTATGCTTAAATTCTCTGAGAAAGTTACTGAAAGATACACTATTGTGTATACAAGCTGGCCACTACTATGAAGTACTTTGTTTTAGTAGATTTCGTCAAGCATATACATTTTTGTATTCAAAATCTGAAAAGTAGATAATGAAGTAGACTTTGTGTCCGTATATTTCGTTAAGAATCTGACTCTTAATGGCAGTTTGTGATTTTGAGGCTATGTCAGTGAAACAAGGCTGTTTTGAACATTTGACAGATTTATGCTTAAATTATCTGAGAAAGTTACTGAAAGATACACTATTGTGTATAAAAGCTGACCACTACTATGAAGTACTTTGTTTTAGTAGATTTCGTCAAGCATATACACTTTTGTATTCAAAAGCTGAAAAGTAGATAATGAAGTAGACTTTGTGTCCGTAGATTTCGTTAAGAATCTGACTCTTAATGGCAGTTTGTGATTTTGAGGCTATGTCAGTGAAACAAGGCTGTTTTGAACATTTGACAGATTTATGCTTAAATTCTCTGAGAAAGTTACTGAAAGATACACTTTTCTTTTTAAAAGCTGACCACTACCATGAAAGTACTCTGTTTTAGTAGATTTAATTAGGATTATGACTCTTAATGGCAGTTTGTGATTTTGAGGCTATGTCAGTGAAACAAGGCTGTTTTGAACATTTGACAGATTTATGCTTAAATTATCTGAGAAAGTTACTGAAAGATACACTATTGTGTATAAAAGCTGACCACTACTATGAAGTACTTTGTTTTAGTAGATTTCGTCAAGCATATACACTTTTGTATTCAAAAGCTGAAAAGTAGATAATGAAGTAGACTTTGTGTCCGTATATTTCGTTAAGATTCTGACTCTTAATGGCAGTTTGTGATTTTGAGGCTATGTCAGTGAAACAAGGCTGTTTTGAACATTTGACAGATTTATGCTTAAATTCTCTGAGAAAGTTACTGAAAGATACACTATTGTGTATACAAGCTGGCCACTACTATGAAGTACTTTGTTTTAGTAGATTTCGTCAAGCATATACATTTTTGTATTCAAAATCTGAAAAGTAGATAATGAAGTAGACTTTGTGTCCGTATATTTCGTTAAGAATCTGACTCTTAATGGCAGTTTGTGATTTTGAGGCTATGTCAGTGAAACAAGGCTGTTTTGAAAATTTGACAGATTTATGCTTAAATTCTCTGAGAAAGTTACTGAAAGATACACTTTTCTTTTTAAAAGCTGACCACTACCATGAAAGTACTCTGTTTTAGTAGATTTAATTAGGATTATGACTCTTAATGGCAGTTTGTGATTTTGAGGCTATTTCAGTGAAACAAGGCTGTTTTGAACATTTGACAGATTTATGCTTAAATTCTCTGAGAAAGTTACTGAAAGATACACTTTTGTGTTTAAAATCTGAAAAGTAGATGATGAAGTAGACTTTGTGTCCGTAGATTTCGTTAAGAATCTGACTCTTAATGGCAGTTTGTGATTTTGAGGCTATTTCAGTGAAACAAGGCTGTTTTGAACATTTGACAGATTTATGCTTGAATTGTCTGAGAACGTTACTGAAAGATACACTTTTCTTTTTAAAAGCTGACCACTACCATGAAAGTACTCTGTTTTAGTAGATTCCGTAAAGCATCTGACTCTTAATGGCAGTTTGTGATTTTGAGGCTATTTCAGTGAAACAGGCTGTTTTGAACATTTGACAGATTTATGCTTAATTCTCTGAGAATGTTACTGAAATATACACTATTGTGTATAAAAGCTGACCACTACCATGAAGTACTTTGTTTCAGTAGATTTCGTCAAGCATATACACTTTTGTATTCAAAAGCTGAAAAGTAGATAATGAAGTAGACTTTGTGTCCGTAGATTTCGTTGTCAGTTCTGGCTAAGGTGCTCGAACGACTTGTGAGTGAACAAGTAAAGGAGTATTTATGTATAAATGATATCCTGTCTAAACCTCTGTCAGGCTTCAGAAAGAAACACAGCACCATCACTGCGACAATGAAAGTGGTAAATGACATTACTAGTATTTTAGATAATAAGCAGAATTGTGCAGCTCTGTTTATTGACCTTTCCAAAGCGTTTGACACCGTTGATCATCGCATTTTAAAGCAGAGGCTACTCAGTATTGGCATATCCAGGTGGTTTGTGAACTACCTCTCTGAAATGTCCCAATGTGTTCATTTTGATGGACTGTCTTCTGAGTGGTTAAACATTTCTAATGGTGTACCACAAGGTTCTGTTTTAGGACCACTTTTATTCTCCATATATATTAACAGCGTAGGTGATAATGTGGATGAAGCTACTTTGCATTTTTATGCGGATGATACTGTGATGTATTGTGCAGGCCCCTCCATTAAAGAGGCTGTTGTTAAATTACAGGCTGTTTTTAACACTATTCAGACTCAGCTCTCTGAATTAAAGCTTATTTTAAATGTGGATAAAAAAATGCTCTTTTCAAAAGCAAAAAATACCACCAGAGCCTGTTTTAGATATTGTAACTACGCAAGGAACAACACTTGAAGTTGTTGCCTGTTACAAATACCTGTTTTGAACATTTGACAGATTTATGCTTAAATTCTCTGACAAAGTTAATGAAAATATACACTTTTGTGTATAAAAGCGGACCACTACCATGACGTACTCTGTTTGAGGAGATTTCGTTAGGATTCTGACTCTAAAAGGCAAGTTTTTGGATTTTAAGACTTTTTACAGACACTCGGCAGATTTATGTGTAAAGATTTCGTTAAGAATCTGACTCTTAACACACCATCCCCCCGAGAGCCAAACATACTCACCCCCTTTTCAACGCCCTCCCCCTGCAGCAGCTCAGGTGTGAACCCCCCCATACAGAATGTCAGTCACTGTGTAAAACTTTTTTGTGACACTCTGCAGATTTGTGTGTAATTCTCTCACAAAGATACACTTTTTATGTATGCAAAACCTTAAAACATTTCTGAAAATAAAATACTTTATCTGAATACATTTTCTTTAAAAGCACTTTTTTGAAATTATTTATTTATTATTTCATTGGAGCAATCCAGTTTTGTTGACATCAATGCTTTATTCTCTTTTCTTGTGTTACTAAGATTTAGTTACACTTTAATGGATGCAAACCTTTTTAACCGGGTAAAATATTCATTAATTTGTAAGGAATTAGTTTTCTTTATGTCTCTCTAAAAGGCAAGTTTGTGATTTTAACACTGTTTCGAAGAAACACAGCAGTCTTGATAACTTTACATGACTAACATTACTTTTCTAAATATATGTTTTTTAGAGGCGTTACTTTGATTTATTTCATGTTATTTTAAACACAACATTACTTTTTTCATATTTTTTCAACATACTGTGATATTTTGTTTTTTTTGGTCTTTCTCTGCTTTTTCCATTATATTTTTTGAAAAACTACATAGTGATTTCTAGCAAAATACAACATGCAACTAATACATTGTACAATATTACGACTTTTTGCGATATTTTCAACACAATATACTTGTACCTTTTTTTTTTATAGGGCTTCAAGATATTTTGCATGTCATGCATAAACACGGTGTCATCTTTCTTGAAACTGACGTGCTGTCTGTTTTACAAAGAATTTGTGTGTGTGTGTGTGTGTGTGTGTGTGTGTGTGTGTGTGTGTGTGTGTGTGTGTGTGTGTGTGTGTGTGTGTGTGTGTGTGTGTGTGTGTGTGTGTGTGTGTGTGGGTGTGTGTGTGTGTGTGTGTGTGTGTGTGTGTGTGTGTTAATTGTTCTTAAAGGTAGGGGTAGGTCATTTTGGAAAAACCATCTCGAGTGAGCTAGAATTAGAAAATACACAACCGGGAGAAATCTGCCACTTCCTCACAGAGCCCCTCCTCCAGCACATGACCAAAAGAGGGGCACGAGATAAGTTTGTGCACAGATCTTTCGCCTGTAGGCGTCTGAACCCCGCACTGCTGCTGCATTCGTTTCTTGACTGGCGCTCCGGACGGATGGCGGTAAGTTGTCACACAGGCTGATTAAACCCAATTCGAGGCGTCTCTTGCCATTTTTCTTTTTTGAAAGGTGACTTGGTAAGTGGAAATGACTGTCTTTTTTAATTTAGTTTGAGTGTATTTCTACCTTCATCTAATTCCACCCCCACTATCTGCTGGCGTCATAGCCCTAAGGAAGGGGTGGAGAAAAGGAGAAGAGGCTGGGAGGGGCGGGTAGACAGTCTCACGCATAACTTCAAAGAGACACCTAGATTAACATCAAAGGCTTATAAAACACCAGTGTGAAATCACACCTGCCTGTTATAACACCTCACATCAAAGGGCAAACATCAAAGGCTAATTATTCAACTCTGAGGGCCAGGGGACAGACAACATAACTTCAAAGAGTCTGCCTTAATCAACACATCAAATAATTAGACAACAAAAGGCACTACACAGGGGGGCTTTTCACACCTTCCTGTTATAACACACATCAAAGGACTAGACTACAAAGGGGTGTGAGGGGACAGGGGCCAGACAACATAACTTCAAAGAGACTATCTTAATCAATACATCAAATAACTAAACAACAAAGGCACTACACAGGGGGGCTTTTCACACCTACATGTGATAACACCCATCAAAGGATCTCGAACAATGTGAGGTGGGACTTAGCTCATTAACATTATTGTACCCAATCACATCAAAGGATCTTGCAATGGGGGGCGGGACTTAGCTCATTTGCATAAGTAGGGAGAGGTGTGACCTGAATGTCATGCATAAACACGGTGTCATCTTTCTTGAAACTGACGTGCTGTCCGTTTTACAAAGAATGTATGTTTTCTGTTTCTTCATCCTCTGTATTTTCCTCCCCCGTCCCTCTTCCTTCGCCCCTCACAGAGAGTGTCTTAATCAACATACAGATTAACATCCCATGCTTATCTCAAATCCTCACACCAAAGGCCAACTCCAAATGTGTGTGCGTGCGTGCGTGTGTGTGTGTGTGTGTGTGTTAATTATTCTTAAAGGTAGGGGTAGGTTATTTTGGAAAAACCATCTCGAGTGAGCTAGAATTAGAAAATACACAACCGGGAGAAATCTGCCACTTCCTCACAGAGCCCCTCCTCCAGCACACATGAACGCGTGCACATGACCAAAAGAGGGGCACGAGATAAGTTTGTGCACAGATCTTTCGGCTGTAGGCGTCTGAACCCCGCACTGCTGCTGCATTCGTTTCTTGACTGGCGCTCCGGACGGATGGCGGTAAGTTGTCACACAGGCTGATTAAACCCAATTCGAGGCGTCTCTTGCCATTTTTCTTTTTTGAAAGGTGACTTGGTAAGTGGAAATGACTGTCTTTTTTAATTTAGTTTGAGTGTATTTCTACCTTCATCTAATTCCACCCCCACTATCTGCTGGCGTCAAAGCCCTAAGGAAGGGGTGGAGAAAAGGGGTAGAGGCTGGGAGGGGCGGGTAGACAGTCTCACGCATAACTTCAAAGAGACACCTAGATTAACATCAAAGGCTTATAACACACCAGTGTGAAATCACACCTGCCTGTTATAACACCTCACATCAAAGGGCAAACATCAAAGGCTAATTATTCAACTCTGAGGGCCAGGGGACAGACAACATAACTTCAAAGAGTCTGCCTTAATCAACACATCAAATAATTAGACAACAAAAGGCACTACACAGGGGGGCTTTTCACACCTTCCTGTTATAACACACATCAACGGACTAGACTACAAAGGGGTGTGAGGGGACAGGGGCCAGACAACATAACTTCAAAGAGACTATCTTAATCAATACATCAAATAACTAAACAACAAAGGCACTACACAGGGGGGCTTTTCACACCTACATGTGATAACACCCATCAAAGGATCTCGAACAATGGGAGGCGGGACTTAGCACATTAACATAATTGTACCCAATCACATCAAAGGATCTTGCAATGGGGGGCGGGACTTAGCTCATTTGCATAAGTAGGGAGAGGTGTGACCTGTCACACCACCTGTCACTTTTTTGATTGAAACAGTATGATTATAACTACTTACTAGTCTAGTAATAATGCAATGAACAACAGCAGTAACACAATTCAATAGTAATCAGCAGCAAACCACTTCAACACGTGTGTTTCGGTGTATTCACGGCATTCATTTTGTTATTCTACAGTATTGTTGTTTTATAGTTATTTGTTAATGTAACCCAATTTGTGTTCTTTAAAATTGAAAAGGATATTGCATTGTGTTTGTTACTTTTGTTGCAGTTGTATATGTCTTAAAGGGCCCATTGCATGCTTTTCCGGTTATTACCTGTCTCCTTAGAGGCTTCTCAATACTCAAATTTCCCCTCCTCGACTCCTCGACTCCTCGGTCCTCCGGTAGTGACCCGGAAATGAATTTCAGCGCGCCATTTTGAAGGACGTCTCATTTCTCTAAATGCACACCGAGGACCGAGGATCGAGCGTCGAGGAGGCTCTCTGGAGGAGCTATAACCGAGGATACACTGATGGTTCCTCCACGGCTCCTCCGCGGATGCATTTCCGGGAACGGTGGAGGCGTGACGCACGGCCGGACTTATCTCAGCCAATGACAGCTCTGCATGCAACCCCTGGATATTATTTTAGAACCTGCTCTCATCGCAACGCGATGTTTACAGTGAGAACAGCTGTGAGGCCCGTGCAGAAAGCAGAGCAGTGTGTAAAATATATATCACTCAGTATAACAGACCTACTCTCTTTATTTGCTTTAGTTTAGTAGATATCTACAAAGAGTCGATATTTTTCTAAGAACATTTAGTGCTTCACATAATAAAATACACAACGGCTGTAGCCTGATTATGCTTTAGGAGCTGTAGGTGTGTGTGGTATAGTGTGTCGGTGTGTGTCACACACACCTACACACTGTACCACACGCACCTATACACTGTACAACACGCACTGGTACAGTGTGTATGTGTGTGTTGTACAGTGCGCAGATGCGGTGGACAGACAGGTCTCAGTTGGTTTGGTGTCCTTACTTTTAATACTTGCAAATACAACTTTTGGCCCGTAATTTCAATTCCCCATTTCAGCGACTAGAGAGAGAGGGGGGGGATATATCCAGTCTCTGATTGTGTTACGTTATTATGAGAGTGCTCTCATACTTTAAATTGCATATATTTATATAAATATATTTGTGTCTGTGTCCCCGCATCTGTAGCCTGGTATTGTCTCATTATACCGCACTCTTAATAAATTCAAAGTAAATATGTGGGGGAACAACACTTGACAGATGATGCAGCTGTTGCCACGTAATAATGAACGGACGTCGCTTTAATATGACCGCTCAGAGGAGAGGATTTCTCATTTCTTTAAACGTCTGCTGCTTCCCCTCCTCTCTACTCGGTTCCCCTCCTCGGTCCTCCGCTCGCATCTCCTGTGGGCGGGACTAAGTCTCGAGGAGGGGAGTCGAGGAGGGGACATTTGAGTATTGAGAAGCCTCTCTTGTGTGTTATGAAGGTGTCCATGCATGTCTGCAAAGTCAAAACCCCTCAAAGTACACCCTGTAGGGAGTAAAACTCTAACACAGAAAATACCTCCCCCAAAAGCCTCGTTGGAGATTTCTCAGTTTCCATTGTTTACTTCCTGCCCCGCGTGACGTAGCTGCACCGCGTGACGTAGCTGCACCGCGTGACGTCACTTCCTCTGCCAGCCGACCATATTAAGTGTCGTAAAACCTGCTTCTTTTCAAAGCTCTATCCAGTCATGTCGCGGAGGGTCTGTTGCCTGTCTTGTGTGGAGAAATCCACAATGTTTGCAGTACCGAAGGCCGAACCAAGACGAAGTCAGTGGTTGACATTCCTTTTTAACACTGTTCCAGCTGATTTACCAGCCGGTACTGTTGTGTGTGCGCGGCATTTCACGGACCAAAGCTTTACAAACTTAACAATGTTTAGCTTCGGACTTGCAAAGCTGATATTGGAGGACGAAGCTGTTCCTACTTTGTTTGGACCAGCGGGAGATTCGGGTACACTGTAAGTATTCATTGTGGTTTGTGTATTTATTCTGTTTAAAACAAACAATGTATCTACCACGACTGTGTAAATGCTATGCTATACTAATGCTATATTACCGAGGTAAACACGAGGGCTAACGAGCATTCCCAGACCTCAACACCGATGTTAGCACATGGCCTTACATGTATCTCATAGCAGGAGAATGTCTGCAAACACACACGAAATACTCATAGACAGTATACTCCGGGTGATTTAACCGTACGGTCCAACACACTCTCACTCCCTAAGCGTCCAATAGCGACGTTTGGTCAGTGTCCGTGGCGTCCAATTGTGACGCTCCTAGGCTCCTTCAGCGTCATAAAGGGACGCAAATAGCTTTCAACTGATTGCAATGTATTCCCATCTGCGTCGGGATTTGACGCTCATGGAAGCACGGCATTCGTTTATGCCGGCTGCCCTTAAAGGCAATGTGAGCATCCATTCCCATTGGATAACGGAGAATTTTACACCCGGAAGTAAGTACTCTTCTTACTGTCGATTGATTTTACAGTGATATCTGCATTACTCATCGACTAAAAAACACCAGATTATCCTTGTTAATTACACAACATTGATTGGTTTAAATTGTGTACAATGCTTTTGTATTTTTCCCCTTCGATTCGGAGAAACAAATATGTTTTCTGAGTAAAGGATGGCAGAAGACACTACACTACCCAGAATCCCCAGCTATCGTTTGGCCTACACCATGTGCTCTGTTTGACAAACCCCGTTTTTTTCACCATTCATTCCGATGGCTGGCGTCTATGTCACGTGATCTTCAAATGTCTCCCTGCAGAAAAAGAAAACATGGCCGAACTTCGTTTTATTCTAGGTGTAAAATGCCTATTTTAAAGTTAGTTTGGCCATTAAAATGCGTTTTGATGTCATTTGATGCGAGAAATATGAGTTGTTATTTCAGATTATGTGTGCAGTGGATGTACATGATCTTTAGTTTGCTAGTTATTACGAAGATTACTTCAGGAAATCGCGACGTTTTCATTGTTACCAAGGTGGTTGCTAGGGACGCTGCTATCGATATTATTTCTGTTATGTTGTGTAACTGTTTAATGGTGTTATCTTTATTGCTACCCCCTTCCCCGTCAATGTATAGTGTTGGTCCACAGCCTAAACATATTAGTTTAACAAAATCCGCATCTAAAGATAGCCTACGTTATTTCCCCCCTGTGCAATTCCAGTCTCACATCTCAGAGCACACCGTCATTAACAAATACCGGAAACAGACCGAAATAATAATAATACCTTATTCCGAGTGTGCTTGCTTTTCTCTTTGAAAGTCATCACATAACGGCATTGTAATACACGGTTCAGCTGCATTACATATTACATATCTGCCGTAGTTCTGTATTTATAGAGCCCTGATGAGAAGACAAACATGAGGAACTGAAGACGTGACGTGGATCATAAATATATCAGCCATTAAACAACATCTTACATTTCTTTTCACACAATGCGTCTCCTTGCAGTATCAACACTAATTCGGCTCACTTTTATATTTGATCCAATTGGTAGATAGGCTGTATTTACACCATAAAGGTGCACAGTTGATATAAAGGGACACCTGGTGGTTAAAGCATGTTATTGAATTTCAATATTTGTATTATTAGATATTAATACGATCCCTATAAAGTATTCATTACTCGTTATTCTCTACTAATTGTTAATTAAAGACTGTATGTAATGACTATTTTGCACATCCCTTTCAAGATTTCAAGATTGTCTAAGGTTTATTGACATATCATATAGGCCTACACAACTGTGGTGTAGTTCTGCACTGAATGAAAAACTTGGGTTGCAGGTTCCTCAATAGTGCATTACAAGACATCTATCAATATTTGTGCATACCTCCAGCAATGTTAACTATGTTGAAGCACTTATTTTAACTGATATTATACATAATGTATTATACTCTTATAGATGTATGTAGATATTTCATCTCCGGCCTTGTCAGGTATTGAACAATCAATAAATAAAGAACACAGAATTGTTGAATATAAAACACAGAATTGTTGTGATTATACTAAATGATTTTCAAATAAACACAACTGCATATTTAACTGTTACACATGCTGATGTAATGCAAATGTTCCAACTTGGGATCAATAAAGTATATCTTATCTTAAGCTGATCGATGGCTACTGCCATATTTGCACAATGTGCCTCTGAACCTTGACAAGGGCATGTTTCAGGCTTATCAATTAATGTAATGTAATGTTATCACAGGGGTCACACACATAAGACCAGCTGTTAAATAAAGCTCTTCTGACCTTAGCTGGCATGTGGGTATATATAGTAATACTGCCCATAATGGGCACAAGCAATTTTTACCCATTTATTAATTATATGTTTTAAATGTGAGTGTTTCCTGTCCCCTAAACCTCCAGGGATGTACACAGTTTAATACTGGCAACTTCTTATTATGGGAAATACGAAAACGTCTTTTAAAACTACAACTCCCAGTAGAGACGTGCCATAGAGAACATGTTGCGAAACAGAATAGCCAGCATGTGTAGTTCTGGGGACGGGGTGGGGGAGGGGGGACGCGGTGGACCCGTTCAAATCCAGTTTTGGACAGTCTGCCGTGGTTCCATCCCATTTCAAGTGCTGTTCGAGAATCGGCTTAACCCTCGGAGCACACTCTCCAATCACAGAGCTTGAGGACTATCACAGGGTTTGTCAAGAGCACATGGTGTAGTCCAAACGATAGCTGGGGATTCTGGGTAGTGTAGTGTCTTCTGCCATCCTTTACTCCTGGGAATGGACGCTCACATTACCTTTAAGGGCAGCCGACATAAACGAATGCCGTGTTTCCATCAGCGTCAAATCCCGACGCAGATGGGAATACATTGCAATCAGTTGAAAGCTATTTGCGTCTCTTTATGACGCTGAAGGAGCCTAGGAGCGTCACAATTGGACGCCACGGACACTGACCAAACGTCGCTATTGGACGCTTAGGGAGTGAGAGTGTGTTGTACGGTCAGTCGCCAAACATAATTACATTGTCATTTTACTCAAGGCTCAATAACACTCGCCAGAGTTGAAATGATACTCACCAACAAGAGAGTTCTCAAAGATGTGCTAAAGCTAAGCCATCACTACCTGACCTCATCCCTGGAGTCCTTCCACAACTTAATTCAGCGTTTTACCCCCAAAAATGTGGTTTTCCCCTTCATTGGAATGTTGTGCAGGTAATACACTGTATACTTTATTCTGTAGCATCTTATAACACAGTCACTGTTTAGTGGCATGAGGGTTTTATTCTGTCATAACACAAAGTCTCATTTTATTTTGCTATTCTATAGGTTGTGTCTAGCAGCAATGCATCACAACGAGAATGCTGGGCGTGAACAAGCGACAACTGCTGCAGGAAAACTTGTCTTCAAATTGGCTTATCCAAAATCAAAGAGGGGAGCGTGTACGGTCAAGCCTGTTAAGAACGACCCTACATACAGTAAGTTGTGAAATATTTGTTTTTATTTGTATTATTAACATAACTTACATTTCAAATGATTAAAGATACAATGAACAATAAAAGTATTACATTAAATACAAAAAGTGAATAACAATAACAAATTATTTATACAATGCTTTCTTTTTTAGTCTATGCGGATGAGCTGACGAGGCTTGTGCTTCACAAAGTCTTTCTGGACCCTACACCCTTTGTGGACAAGCTGAAACTAATCCACGTCCCAGAGGACCTGTCAACTCAATTTGACAGGCCCCCCAAGGAGGAAATGATTGTCAGCCGTTTCTCCCGTTTCCCCCCAAAGGAGGTCGAAATACTACATATTACAATACAATACAACTTTATTTATAAAGCACTTTAAACCTCCAGACCAAAGTGCTGTACAGGCAAATAGATAAAACACAGCTCAGCTCACACACCATAAAACAAGTACAAGTAAAAACAAAAAACAATTTAAAAAACAATTTAAATGCAAAAAATATTGTCCAGCCAGATCTGGAAACTCCTGGCGGATCCAGAGCACAACACACGACGGAATCACCACTCTGATGCCTCGCCCTAAATATCCCCAGCACCAGCTTACAAAGCTGCGATACGCAAGATATCGAAAACGCCTATCAGGAGAGGAATGGATGATGTACAGTGTATACATATACATTCACACATTTTGTACATTTGTAAAAAATAAAGTTTGATGGAAATGCTTAGTAGCCTTTCTTTCCTGAATGATTTGCTCCTATAACATATCATTCATATATAGAAAACCATGATTTGATTTTTCATCAAACGGTAGTAGTTTATTACAGGTAACAATAACTTACTCTTCTTCCGTTGTATTTGTCAAAGGTCCGAAACTGTATTTATAAATATTGTGGAGATTCTGCAGGGTGTATGGTTTCAAGTTTGGGCAACAACAACAATTCTTCTCTTGACTCTGATTTGTGAATCTGATTTGTTAGTTACAATGGATGGGGTCTCGGTAGCATTGGTTTCAAATTAAGTTTTCGCTGTCTCCCCAATAATAATGGTCTTACCAGTGGTTGCGCTATACTTTTTCATTGTCCGTCATTTTTCCTGCACTGACAGCACAGCAGAGGGGGGCAGAGGCCACTAAAACACCGCGACCATTGTGCCTAAACAGGCAAATATGAACAATGCCATTGTTTGAAATGAGACAATTACAATTAAAATAGGAACAAAACATTTACAAGAACAACTCAATTGACCTGCTGTAGCCTAGCCTGAACTCAGACCTTCCTCCTGGGCCGCATGGATTTAAACTGTAGTCTTCACTCGCTTGTGCGTAGTCAAATGCATCAAGGGAGATTGCTGCAGAGGCGATTGTCATTAAGCGTTGGGTCTTTGCCTCGGACAGACGACTTCTCATGGCCGTTTTGATGTTGTTCTGAAGGCTGAACCCGCACTCTGCTGCTACGCTGGAGACTGGAATTACCAGCGCCACTTCAGCCAACGTTTTGTAGTCGGGAAACATTTGTCCCAGGGAAGTGATCAGAAGTCGGCAAGACTCTCTGAACGAGGGATTTCCGATCCTGCAAGCACTCGCTTCACTGAGAGGAAATCCTGCAGCATGCGCTCCTTCTGCACCTGTGGCGCAGCTGCATCCCTTTGTGACCCGTAGTGATCACAGATGCGCTCCAAGGTCTCCAGTCCGTAGCTCTTTAACACGCTGTCAGCACCCAGATAGCGAGATGCATTGATCACGGTGTCGAGATCATCGATGATGCCTACATGCTCCGAAGGAAATCTTTTTTTGATGGATTTAGTAACCTCCGCAATGTAGTCTGTGCGCACACGTGAAAAGGTCTGAGCGTCTGCCTGGGTGAGCGTGATGCCACATAACTTGCCTCACCTGGCCCATTCATCAAGTCCTCGAGGCTGGCAAGGGTCATGTTCACGACGGGCTGGATGGAGGAGATGTTGACATCTTCTTTTTGGAATGTGAGGTTCATGCGGTTCACCACGGCCAGACGTCAGTCAGCAGGTGAGTCAAGGCAGGGAACATGAGCTTTTGGAGGCGCTTTCTAATCCCCTTAGCGACCGGACAGTCTTTGTCAGCTTCCTCCTCCTGCAACTCCAACAGCAGAACAACCCAGTTGGCACGTATGCCCTTAACTGCCCTGTCGAGCGACAGCCAGCGTGTAGCTGATGGTTGTTTTAGGCTCAGCAGGTCGTGTTCCTCCATTTCGTTTTGGAGTTCATTTAGTCGGTGTGTTCGAATGGGGGAATTATTATAGTAAGTGTATATGTTATTAATTGTCGTAACATATGCACTTATTTCACGCACAGCCTTGGAGGCATCGCGCGCAGCCAGTGCCGTTCTGTGCGCACCACAGTGAATGTTTACGAGGTAGGGACAGTCATTCAGCAGCATCTTTTGTGCAACTCCGGCCTTTCGACCCACCATCACATTCGTTCCATCACTTCCCAGACCGACGACCCGAGCCATAGCTACACCACGGCCCGATAGCACATCTTTTATTTTTGTTGTGATACAGTGCCAGAGGGTAGTACATAATTGCCAATAATCACGGTTTCAGGCTCCCCTTTATGCTGAAGTGCCAGGTATGTGATCAGCATTTTCTCAACCGTGATATTAGTCGTCTCATCTACTATTACCCCGACGTATTTACTGTTGGCGATGCGGTCATCGATAGTGCTGGTTATGGTCATTGCTATCGCCTCCTCCATCTGATTGACTGTCTCATGGTGGGTGTACGTGTGCGCACTGTTGAGGTCTGGACATCCAGCAGATTGTAATAGATGTATTAGGTTGGGATATAGGTGGCTCGGGGTGTTTGTGTTTGCCATATGCAACACAATCTTCAATTGTGTTTTTAATGCCTCGTTACAGGCAACCTGCTTTACCATTGCCACGCTCTGGTTGACCACCCTTGAAGCTTCGATGTGGCTATGGCTACTTTTGTGATCATTCAGCACTGATTTCTGCATCGTCGTCAGTGTTGGGCAAGTTACTTCCAAAATGTAATATATTACATATTACTTATTACTCTCTTTTGAAAGTAATAAGTTACATTACAAAATTACTGTCTCTGAAATGTAATGAGTTACACTACTTTAGTTACTTTTTTAAGTTACTTTCACCAAAAATAACCACAAAAGAATGGCTATTGGGTATTTTAAATGCTAACATGTAGTTTAGTGCAGCTCATTATACATCCAGTGAAGGGTGATGTGGTATAGCATAACAACTGTGTAGGCCAGGGGTCGGCAACAGGCGGACCGCGGTCCGGATCCGGACCCAGACGCCGACCAATACGGACCCGAGCTATAATCAATACATTAATAGGGGATTTTTCGGCGCCTCCCGCTTTTTTAACGCTGATTTGGGTGACTTGTGTAATTCGTGGAGAACCGAAGAGTTTTCGACTGACGGACAACTTCTCACTTCACAAAAGAAGAAGGCCAAGGACAGGTTCCTTGAACACAACACGAGCGTAACCTGTCTTCCGTGTCTTCACGTGGTATATGTCTCGTCTGAAAGGAGTGCTGAGCACCGGAACGCCGCTCCAGCCCTTAAAATATTGCATATAAGGATAATAATTCATAAGGAGCCGTACACATGCCGCAGTGTTTGCGTGGCTGTGTCTTTAGTTGTAAGCACAGTGGCGATCTGTTGTTATTAGCATCTGGTTAGCTAGCTATGCTAACGAATTTAAAGAGCTTTTCTACAACCAGGTGAAAGAGAGCTCTCTCCTGAGAAGCTCAAATAACCTCAGCTCAGTGAGGTTAAGGCACACCTTGATATGATCATTATAGTTATTAATGAGACTAAATGAAAAACTGGTATACAATACTATATGACAGTAACAAAAAATGTGTTAAAAATAACAAGAATAGAGTTTAAAAGGGGAGTGATTTGTAAAATATCCAAAAAGAAAAATATGCTTACAGTTCTGTTTCATATGGATGTTGAGAGATGTATCCATAGATCTCTTAATGTTGCTCTCAAAGTGTACCAGATTGATGCTTTTAACTTCAATATTTTAAGCAAAGGTTGAGTTCAATAATTTGTACGACCCTCGGAGGATGTTGTACAAATTGAAAGGAAAAAGGTTCCCCACCCCTGCTGTAAATAATAATAAAAACCCTTGATTTTTAACTTAAAGGTGGGGTAGGTAAGTTTGAGAAACCGGCTCGAGATACACTTTTTGTTATATTCCATGGAATGCTCTTAACATCCCGATAGCAATGAATAGCTTAAGTGCTTTGACAAAAAATCCATAAAAAAATGTCATCTGTAGAAGCCGTAATACTGTAAAAAGTACAACTTGACTCCATGTCAGCCCAGATTTACAAACTCCTGGCAGGACAAGCTCAAGCTCAATTCTCACACTGAATTTAAAAAAAGTGAGTGGGGGACTGCAATATAAGAGGGAAAGAAAGAGAAACTTTAAAACTGTTCAATTGTTATGATGTGTAAAGACTGATATTGTTCTATAATCGGCTGAAACTGTTAAGTCATGATGTGAAACGGTTAACAAAGAAAAAGGGACACTCAAGCTGCTGCTACACTTTATTTTATTTATCTAAAATTAAGCACTTTTAAGATGCACATATTTTCAAAAGCTATTTTATTTATTTTCTCTATTTTATTTGTAAATGCAGCCCGAGAGGAACATTACACATATCCACAGTATTTAATGTTAATTGACAATACATATTGTTGTTTATGAATTGTACTTTGTTTATTTGATTGGCAGTCAGTTGTTGATGACATGCAGACGTTGATAAAGCTACAGGTCACTTCAATATATATCACACTAATTCATGAAGCAAGTTAGACATTTTGATGTTCCGGACCTTTGCATGGGGACATTTTCTCTAACTGGACCTCGTTGAATTTTAGTTGAAGACCCCAGGTGTAGGCCCTTAAAGAGCCTGTGACACGGTTTTCCCCCATCATCCAAACCCATCAATTTGAGTACATATTGTCCCCTTGAAAACCGTTACTGAACTGATTTTGGATATTTGTACTTTGATAACCATTAATCTGCCTTCAATGTTGACAATTTTCTGGATCTTCTCGCGGATTCTTCAAGTCCCGCCAAATGATGGGTGACGCCATTGCGGGCACAGCGCTCCAGCTGCACCGTCCAGGATCCCAGCATCTGCATGTAAACCTTTATATATATACAGTCAGATGTAAACGCACGACGGCGCACACAGCAGCAAGCTCAGACAGCGATGACAGGTTAATGTTGAACGTGTCTGAGAGCTCATATGAGGCTGAAGGATCGGTTTATGTTGTATCTGTTAGAAGTTTAGGAATGAGGTGCGTCAATATGGGCGATCATATGCCAGTGGTGGAATGGGACTAAAAATCATCCCAGGACTCTCGACCGGCCCACTTCGGTACCGCTAGTAAATTGTCAACGGGGGGAGTGGGGGATGTCAGGGGCGGTGGGTTCTGTAGATAGTAAATGTAAATATGTAAATATTTGTGTCACTGCATCCTGGTAAAATACAAATATAATGTATAATGTCTGTGTCTTTGACCTCAGCGCTGCTAGCCACCTGTGCCCTGTACTACGAAGCCAGTTCAACAGACCCTGGATATGTTTGAGTAACAAACAAACTAACAACAACAAACGAACACACGAGATCTCGCTAAGCGGTCCTACGACGCTGGTTATCAACTCGGTAAATCAAGCCAGGGTTTCTCTCTCCAGCTGAGAGCGCGTTCACGTCTAAGACACGAGTGGATCTGACTTTAATTACATTTGTCTCGAGTGTTTCGTCAACATAATGTGTTGCTTAAAATAATACTTCTGCATACAGTCTGTGACACTGTGAGTGTTGCACGGCCAGATACGGCTGGAGAAGCTGACTCAGATCAGGAAATATATGATATATTATGATATTATATGATGGATGATCTGATTGATGATGTAATATGAATGATAAGTGCGACACGTCGGCGTCTTCTCTGCATACGGCAGTTTAAACTGTATTTCCTTTATCCTGTAATATGACTTGAGAGATTTAAACTCCGCACACTGAGTTGATCTCTTTTCTATAGACGCCGGAGGCGGGCAGCGTCAGGTAAAAAAAGTTATTTAGCCTTCCCAAACCTGAGCCTCACCTATGGGGGATGTGCTAGTTACTTATCCGACCGGCCCACTTCGGTACCGGCCCATCGGGATTCGTCCCGATGGCCAGTGCGCCACTGCACCCACAGTCCGCCACTGCACCCAGCCCACGTAAACTGTCAACGGGGGGAGCCTCGCTGCGGGGAAACGGTGGACCAAGTGTCCCGATCGGAGTGGGAATAATAATAATAATCCGTAATCCATTTTATTCATTAATTTCCCCAACATTGTGGTAAAAAAACACACGTTTAATCCATGTTGGTGTACTACAACTACAAAAAGCATCGGTTTGTTTTCTCATCAGGAAATGCAGACCGGCTCAAACAAACGATGTTTAATCATCATCCTCACGATCATTTAATGTGTCATATGTACGCAGAATTGACATGAAAGCACTAATAAATGTAGTTTCATCCACTTGAGTTTACAACTACAAAAATAATCGATTTGTTTTTATATCACATCCCACGGGAGGAAATTCAGCAGCTCTCACTCCCGATTTTTAATCCTAATGTAATCATCATCTTCACCACGATCATCTATGTTTATGTCGCCGAATTGACATGAAAGCACTGACAAATATGAATATACTGTAGTCAACTTCATTAAAACGTTATTAACGTGCCTAATCTCAGTAATTCACCATTTCTACGCATGACAACACACTTTGTCCGTGTTTGGCTCTCTCGCCGCACAGTGAAGCGTTCCCGCATTGACGTCACTTCCGGCTTCCCCCAAAATGAGTCGAAGGAATTTCCCCGCGATGTTCGAAATTATTGATATTTAACGGAACGGTATCGCTTTTTCTTTTTTAAACTGACGGTTCGAGATTACTAGTAGCCCAATATTTCATTGCACAACAGTTGTTGGGATGCTGTCACAGGCTCTTTAAGGCTACTAACAACTTGTATTACACGGCATAGTTGAATACTCGATTCTGATTGTAAATTATTAACATGTGACACGTTGTTAATACAGCAGTACAGACCGCTGTCAAGGACTATAATGAAGGTTGCTAAGGAGGATCAAGAAAGAGAAAGGAAAAGAGGTTAAAAGACGGAGCGCTGGACGTCAGATAAATCACCAGAAGAAGGCAGACAGGAAGTAAACACTAACAGGACACGGAATGGGCTCTGTAGTGTGTTTAGTATGTGGCCGTGTGCAGGCCCGGTTCCAGAACAAAACGACTCTGGGTGCCTCTGAGGTTACAGGGGGCGCAGCAGTAGTAGGTTTACATGAGCAATACTGGCCGGCAACAGCAATGAGAAATAGCATTGATGGTCCCAATGAACAGATTATGGCCTTTGTTATGTTTTGAAACTAAGCAAGTGAGAACATTTCAAGTGAGTTAAAAGTGCAATCCTGAAATATTTCATATACTCCAAAGTGGACTGTGGCAAAGAAAAGCACAACAGCTTAAAAACTCTACTGATAAAACAAATGAGAACATATTGTAAATCAAGGCCAATATTATTTAAACCAGCTCATGGTTTGAAATGGCAAACATTGAAAAGCAAAAGTATTATTAAAACCATGTACTAAATCATCACTTTGGTCCCATCATATACTCTGGGAAGAGAATATTTACTGTGCTTGAAAACTGGATCACATCATGTGAGGCTGACTTTGTGACCTGGAGAACATTTCAGCTGCAACATCAGCTCGTTGATAAGCTTGGGATATGAGATCTTTCTGTAGCCATTCGTGGTGAAGGCATCTGTGCTATTGTGTGCATTATGTTTGACCAACATTTCTACAGGCATGGCAGAATATGGCACTATTTTCACATGAATATTCTAGCCCTTGTCTATTTGTATACCACAAGCTGCAAAATGACCACCTAACCCCACTGTACAGGCGGGTACTTGTTTAGATATACCTGGGCAGGCTCTGGTTTGCCGTAGTATCCTGGCACATGCGGGCCGCAGAGGGGCGGCGGAGTTTCGGGCAACGAAGAGTGCTGCTCCGGGGTTGAGGGCGGCGAGTCAGGCGGGAGTAAGCTAGTGTCCACAGCGGAGGGTCACGTGATGTTCCCATCTGACCTGTTGCTACGGTCTGCAGTAGATGCAGTGTTGCTGGCGTTTAGTGATGGTTGCTTTAACCATTTTCGTATAAATGATTATCCACAGATGTGTGTCACTGCTGTGGAAGCACTTTGGAAATGATGCACGCTCAGCGGAGCAGGTCACGCGCACCTGACACAATTTGTTGTTAGTATTTTTCGCTCCGTTCTCTTTTTTGAATAGAGGGTGCATAACATTCAACTGCCCCGAAGATCCCGGCGCGAAGCCTGAAGGGTAAACACCAGGTTTACTAATCTACTACCCACACAATTTGTCTGGTGTCGGAATGTCTCGCTATGTTAGTTAGTACATTGTTAAAAAACAAAACACCATTTAATTTCGGGTTAAAATGTGTTGTAACTGCGTTACTGATCATTGTAACGGGTAATATATTACCCACATTTCATTAGTAATGCGTTACATTACTTCGTTACAGCAAAAAGTAATATATTACTGTAACTCCGTTACTTTTGTAACGCATTACACCCAACACTGATCGTCGTGCACCCTCGGACAAATCCGTTACTCATCTTAGCTTTTCTACAGATGTCGCAGAACATTTGGCCATCTTCCCTCCTCAGCCACTTAAACTTCACTGAACCCGGTACTCCCGCTTCAACTCCTTGCCACTTGCTTGTCCCTCTGCTGCTGGCTGAACGTTGTCAGTTTTAGTCTTACTGGCATGTCCTTCATCTTCCACCACATCAATCCCTATTTTTTCACCTCGTTTATCCACACCATCACAATTACTGGGCTTATTCAAAAAGCTTCGGACGATCAGCTGCCGTGACATTTTGCGATTGTTAAACAACGGTTAAACAACGAGGCATGGGCGGTGCCTAGCAATGGTTTAGCAACCCCATTGTTTTGTTATGAAAATGTATCTATATATATTTATACACATTCTCCCTCAGTCGACCTGGCCACTAAGGATGTAATAGAATGTGGGCCGCTGGTGGACATTTTGGCGCTGTTCCGAGTTGTGTTCTAATCTGTCAAAATTACAGACTGCTTTCAGATTTTTCTGTCATTCTTGGAAAAATTCCGGTTAACGCGACCTCTGGGTCTTACTATCAAGAGGGCTGTAGTTCAAAAGTTGCATGCAGTTCCCCTTAACCCACAAAGCCCCGGTCTCCTGAAGGGGTCTATTATGTGCTGGATGGTACATGGTGTGCCAGTTTCTGTCGCTCAGAATTGTCACTGTTCTCCTGCTAACAGTCAGGAGAACAGTGACACTTGGGCGAGTGCCAGAATCTAGTTCTGCTGGGTTCTGTTGACTTCTTCACTGGTTTGATCAGTGGCTGGTGACACCTCCCTTTGTAGCAGACTTCACCACAGCAGAGTCGAGTTTCTGTCTTTAGGCCTGAACAGGTCCACAGTCAGGTGTATCCAGGATGGTATCTCTGCTCCTCCAACTGCAGTTGTTGTAGACAGGAGCACTTGGTAGGGACCCTCCCACTTGGGCGAGTGCCAGGTTTTCCTCTTCACCACTGTCCTGTGGCCTGTACGACGAAGCCAGTTCAACAGACCCTGGATATGTTTGAGTTTTGTTGTGTTCTTTTGTTTAAAGACCAAGAGTTAGTTCGATGTAGACCAGGGGGGTATACTGCGAAGCAGGATTTTCGCTTAGCCGGCTAAATTCAGGGAAAACTCCGGCTTTCCGGTCCTACGAAGCTGGTTCTCTTTTTAGCAGGCTAGATCTCCATGGTAATATATGCTAAGCAGCTAACCTGGTCGGGACCAGGCCGTGCAACACTCACAGTGTCACATACTGTATGCAGAAGTATTATTTTAAGCAACACATAAGTTGACGAAACACTCGAGACAAATGTAATTGAAGTCAGATCGTGTTTTAGACGGGGCAGTGATATCATAAACCTGTTAATGTACGCATTCAAACACTTTTTCTTTTTCCAGCTGTATTCACCTTGCAGGTGCAGCTATGTGGCTTTTATCCTGGATAAAGTGTTTAAGTCATGGATGTTTAAAGTTTAACTTCTTCATTTTTGACTAGTATTAAAGTTCACTTTTCATTCAGGAAGTATGACGCTGCGCTGTCAGTGCGCTTCTCCATGTTTGTGATTGGTCGAATGCTCCAAATCACCACCCCTTTCATGTGAACGCGCACCTAACTAGATAGGACACGGCTGGCTTGAGCGATCCACTTGATAACCAGCGTCGTAGGACAGTTTAGCGAGAGCGCGTATGTTTTGGATTAAGCCAACCGGCTAACTCAAACATATCCAGGTTAGGTTGAACCAGCTTCGCAGTATAGGCCCCAGGTTAGGTTGCAGGCTAAGAGCTCAACTCAGTGAAAGCACCGCCTGCTGACCAATCAGAGCTCAGTGTGCGGAGTTTAAAGCGATCAAGTCATATTACAGGAGAAAGGAAATACAGAAAAACTGCCGTCGCAGGAAAGACGGCCGGCAAAAATCACCGACTGTGTGAACGTGAACATTAATAGAATATCACCTCCCATCTTCAGAGCAATCTGACTATTATAACATTAGCGTTAAGAAAGCTTACTTAAATATCGGCCACAACATAAGTAACCGGATCAGAGTACATTAAGTACAGTCCGCGGCATATCACTTCATAATGTATCATATATCTCCTTATCTGAGTCAGCTGAGCCGTATCTGGCCGTGCAACACTCACAGTGTCATATACTGTATGCAGAAGTATTATTTTAAGCAACACATAAGTTGACGAAACACTCGAGACAAATGTAATTGAAGTCAGATCGTGTTTGAGACGGGGCAGTGATATCATAAACCTGTTAATGTACGCATTCAAACACTTTTTCTTTTTCCAGCTGTATTCACCTTGCAGGTGCAGCTCTGAGGCTTTGATCCTGGATAAAGTGTTTAAGTCATGGATGTTTAAAGTTTAACTTCTTCATTTTTGACTAGTATTAAAGTTCACTTTTCATTCAGGAAGTA